>NC_029791.2:35248714-35252704 GCF_000816755.2 Arachis ipaensis
CTTTCTCACAATGCCTTTTCTCACAAGAAATTACAGAAAGATAAACATAGAAAAGTACATTACAATCTGTAAAACATGAAGGAGATTGACTTCATCAACAGCCTCTTTGCTATGTGCAAAACCAGATTTGTAAACCTCAGATACAGTTCTTCAGTATTGGCTGAATGCTTCTTTGAAAGAAAGCATTATCCAAGTAGAGGAACTTCTTTGCATAACACAACTCTCAAACTCTGGTTTTTCTCTCCTTGCTTCTGAATGAGCAGAAAGTCTTCTTTTATCTCCTTGCATGTTGCTGGGTTCTTCTTCCAAGGTCAACACCTTGAGCCTTGAGCTTCACCAACCCACAGATTCACTTTTTCTTATTAAACCTTAGAGTAGAAACTTTGCTTCTAACTTCTTCATCTTGACCGAAAGCCATAAAGCAGCAACCATAAAAATCTTCCAATGGTCAACTTAATCTGAGCCCTTGAAAACCAACTTGGTCCCCAAGACATGTTTGAGACCATGGATTTACAGCAGAGAGGAACAGAAATCCTCTTTTCCATATAACCCAAAATGGAGATACAGAGAGTTGAAGATGAAGAGAAGAAAGTGTGTTGCATGTATGAGGAAATGGGTTACCATTAACCTAAGCTTGATATGGTTTGAATTTGCTGATTAGACTTCTGTGTTTCAAGCTTGGACTTTCTCTTTCTTGCTTCTTTGATGATCACCTTAGGGAAGAAGCTTTCTCTTTCTCTTTCTCACTTTTCTGAGTTTGTGATTTGACTAAGACAGAGGAGAGAAGAACGTTGCTTTGGTAAAAGCAAGTGAGAGGGAATGAAGACTTCAATCTTATATGAGAAGCTTGGTGGGATCAACTTGGATTTTAATTATTAACACTCAACACTAATTATTTATTTTGCCCAAAAATAATGTTTGTCATCACTAATTAATTTAGTTAATTTCTTAACTCAACAATTTTCTCCTTAATGACAAACATAATTAAAATATTTATCAAAAGGAATTGAATTTGAATAGAGTTAAGAAACTTCCCTTTGAATGATGTCACTTGCTTTTGTGTTGCTCCCCCTTTCTCTTTCAAGAGTTGCTCCCCCTAGATTTATGCTCTTCTCTTCTTTCCTATTTGCATATACTTATTGGAAACACAATAAAATACTATATACTGTCCATGGATGCAGCAAACAGTAATAGTTTCAAACAGTTATAACATCTCATGAAACAAAGCTAAGGGATTTTACAAAAAAATAGCCAAAAGTTCAGCCCAAAACTGAATCAAAATATCTCAGCAATAATAACAATTATCCAGCTCAAGCTTTAACCAAAGGCAAAACAGCAACAGATCATATGAAGCAAGTTCAAATTCTCATGCCAAAAAATCACAGCAGTAGCATAAATTAGCAAATTCATATGCTACTAAATTCAATTCATACAGCTACTCCCCCTTTTGTCATCAAGGGTGTAAGAATTAATGAACTAAAATCCTGCAACAAGAGGTTAAGAGACGTTCCTTTGATGATACCAGATTAACTTGATGTGCTCCCCCTTTCTTTCATATGAGTTGCTCCCCCTTAATGTATGCTTATCGCTTAACCTGAGGACACAGACAATAATGCCCACACAACAATCCGATGTATATACATGCTTATCTAGAATTCTATAGTTACACAAAAGTCTAATAATCCATACAAGCACATATTGTAAATTACGACAGCATGTAAGCAACAATTCACCAGCACATCATAATGTTCAAATGACTTAAAGTCATCTAAGTTCAGTTCACAAACAAATCAAACAGATTTCAATTCATAAACATAAGTCAACTAACAAACACAAGACTAATCAAAACTAATATCAAATAATCTCAGTAAGTCTTATGTTTTATCAAGCCTCATATATGCATTTTTCTCCCTTTTTTTTTCATCAAGGTGGATAGAATAAAACAAAACAGAACCTACAAAATAGTGTGTTAGAGGCATGTTAAAGCTAAGTGTTGCATTTTGAAATACTGAAAACAATTCGGAAGAGAAATAAAGATCATATTTCAACCAACAACTCCATAGATATATAACAAACTCACAATGTGCAAAGACCAATTATTGGTAAAAACTCATTAGGACCAAAAAGAGAGTTTCATATCACTTGAAGGTTTCAGAAGACAAAAAGAGACCACATCAGTAATAAGATTCAAGCATGGTCTATGTCCATTTTTTTTTACTACAAAATTCAGATCTCTCATTTCTTATTCAACAAATGTCTCTTTGACCTGCAAATTAGAATTCTCAAACAAGACATTATCACAATTAAAACAGAAGTTGCAGCCCCTTTTTTTTTAAATTGAAATGATGATGATGAGAAATGTAAAAAAAAAGACATGCACAATACATGAATAGGTTAGCACTTGCAGCAAGTTGAGAGTGTTCTTGAAAAAAGAAAGTTCAGAACCCTATTCCAAGAAAGTTCAGACCCCAGAAGATAAAATTCAAAGTGATGGTTCTTCTTCTGTCCAGAATTGTGTCATCCAAACCTATGAGACACAAACTTCAACAAACACATTGGTATGCGAAATTGTTACTCAGGTTGTGAATTATTGTTCGAAATTGATTCCCTGGCGATGGCACCAAAAATGTGTAGAAACTCTACCGTTGAAAATACATAAGTGAAGAAGGTTCAGGCATGGCCGAGAGGCCAGCCCTCAAACGTGATCTAAGATAGCATACAACTGATCAAAGATATCTAATACAATAGTAAAAAGTTCTATTTATAATAAACTAGCTACTAGGGTTTATAGAAGTAAGTAATTGATGCATAAATCCACTTTCGGGGCCCACTTGGTGTGTGCTTGGGCTGAGCTTGAAGTCTACACGTGCAGAGGCTCTTTCTGGAGTTGAACGCCAGCTTTTGTGCCAGTTTGGGCATTGAACTCCACTTTGCAACTTGTTTCTGGCGCTGGATGCTAGAATTGGGCAGAGAACTGGCGTTAAACACCAGTTTGCGTCGTCTAAACTTGAGCAAAGTATGGACTATTATATATTTCTGGAAAGCCCTAGATGTCTACTTTCCAATGCAATTGGAAGCGCGCCATTTTGAGTTCTGTAGCTCCAGAAAATTTATTTTGAGTGCAGGGAGGTCAGAATCCAACAGCATCAGCAGTCCTTCTTCCACCTCTGAAAATACCTGAAATCACAGAAAAACACACAAACTCATAGTAAAGTCCAGAAATGTGAATTTAACATAAAAACTAATGAAAACATCCCTAAAAGTAACTAGATTCCACTAAAAACATACTAAAAACAATGCCAAAAAGCGTATAAATTATCCGCTCATCACAACACCAAACTTAAATTGTTGCTTGTCCCCAAGCAACTGAAAATCAAATAGGATAAAAAGAAGAGAATATACTATAAATTCCAAACTATCAATGAAACATAGCTCCAATCAAATGAGCGGGACTTATAGCTTTTTGCCTCTTGAATTTGGGCAGAGAGCTGGCGTTGAACGCCAGTTTGCGTCATCTAAACTTGGGCAAAGTATGGACTATTATATATTGATGGAAATCCCTGGATGTCTACTTTCCAACGCAATTGGAAGCGCGCCATTTTGAGTTTTGTAGCTCCAGAAAATCCATTTTGAGTGCAGGGAGGTCAGAATCCAACAGCATCAGCAGTCCTTCTTCAACCTCTGAATCTGATTTTTGCTCAAGTCCCAGGATTTTATTCCTTTAGGCCCTCCTATCCACTGATGCTCAAAGCCTTGGGATCCTTTTTATTTGCCCTTGCCTTTTGGTTTTAAGGGTTATTGGCTTTTTGCTCTTGCCTCTTGGTTTTAAGAACTTTTGGCTTTTTCTGCTTGCTTTTTCTTTTTCTTTCTATTTGTTTTTGCTATTTTTTTTTTCTGCAAGCTTTGTTCTTTGCTGCTTTTTCTTGCTTCAAGAATCATTTTTATGATTTTTTAGATTATCAAATAACATGTCTCCTTGTCATCATTCTT
>NC_029791.2:35252710-35257288 GCF_000816755.2 Arachis ipaensis
TTGTCACCACATCAATATAATTAAACTTAGTTCAAGGATAAATTCAAAACTCATGTACTTCTTGTTCTTTTGAATTAAAACAGTTTTCATTTAAGAGAGGTGATAGATTCATAGGATATTCATAACTTTAAGACATAGTTACTAACTACTAATGATCATGTAATAAGACACAAACATAGATAAGTACATAACATAGAAAACCAAAAACAGAAGAAATAAGAACAAGGATTGAATCCACCTTAGTGATGGTGGCGTTTCCTTCTTGAGGAACCAATGATGTCCTTGAGCTCTTCTATGTCTCTTCCTTGTCTTTGTTGCTCCTCCCTCATTGCTTTTTGATCTTCTCTTATTTCATGAAGGATGATGGAGTGCTCTTGATGTTCCACCCTTAGTTGTCCCATGTTGGAACTTAATTCTCCTAGGGAGGTGTTGATTTGCTCCCAATAGTTTTGTGGAGGAAAATGCATTTGAGGCATCTCCGGGATCTCATAGTGATAAGCTTCCTGCGCCTCTTGAGTTTGAAAGGGACCTCAGGGATCACCTTCTTCTTGGCCACAACATCATAGAAGTGGTCTTGATGGGCTTTGGAGATCAACCTTTCCATCTCCCATGACTCGGAGGTGGAAGCTTTTGTCTTCCCTCTCCCTTTTCTAGAGGATTCTCCGGTCTTACGTGCCATCAATGGTAATGGAAAAACAAAAAGCTTATGCTTTTACCACACCAAACTTAGAATATTGCTCGCCCTCGAGCAAGAAAATAAAGAATTAGATGAAGAAGAAGAAGAAAAGATGGAGAAGAGGGGGAGGTGTTGTGTGACACAGATCCTGAGATGATCCTGTGGGGTCCACAGATCCTGAGGTGTTCAAGGATTTACAACCTTGCACCAAATTAGGCATGTGAAATGCCCTTGCACACAACTCTGGGCGTTCAGCGTCAGGTTGGTGCCCATTTTGGGCGTTCAACGCCCATTTGT
This sequence comes from Arachis ipaensis, assembly GCF_000816755.2. Lineage (NCBI taxonomy): Eukaryota > Viridiplantae > Streptophyta > Magnoliopsida > Fabales > Fabaceae > Arachis > Arachis ipaensis. Next base: position 35,253,684 of record NC_029791.2, read on the forward strand.
TGCCCATTTCTGGCGTTGAATGCCAGAACTATGCTTGTTCTGGGCGTTCAGCGCCAGCTCCTCTCCAGGGTGCAATTCTGGCGTTCAGCGCCCAGATGATGCCCATTTTGGGCGTTCAGCGCCCAGATACTGCCCATTTTGGGCGTTCAGCGCCAGAACCATGCTCTATTCTGGCGTTGAACTCCAGGCAGGTGCTTCCTCCAGGGTGTGATTTTTCTTCCGCTGTTTTTGATTCTGTTTCTAAATTTTTCGTTTATTTTGTGACTCCACATGATCATGAACCTAAGAAAACATGAAAACTGGGTGTTCAGCGCCAGCTCTTCTCCAGGGTGCGTTTCTGGCGTTCAAACGCCCAGATGCTGCCCAATTTGGGTGTTCAGCGCCCAGATACTGCCCATTTTGGGCGTTCAGCGCCAGAACCATGCTCTGTTCTGGCGTTGAACGCCAGACAGGTGCTTCCTCCAGGGTGTGATTTTTCTTCCGCTGTTTTTGATTCTGTTTCCAAATTTTTCGTTTATTTTGTGACTCCACATGATCATGAACCTAAGAAAACATGAAAAACAAAAATAAAATTAGATAAATAAACATTGGGTTGCCTCCCAACATGCGCTTCTTTAATGTCAATAGCTTGACAGTGGGCTCTCATGGAGCCTCACAGATGTGCAGAGCTTTGTTGAGACCTCCCAACACCAAACTTAGAGTTTGGATATGGGGGTTTGACACCAAACTTAGAGTTTGGTTGTGGCCTCCCAACACCAAACTTAGAGTTTGACTGTGGGGGCTCTGGTTGACTCTGTAGTGAGAGAAGCTTTTCATGCTTCCTCTCCATGGTTGCAGAGAGAGAACCTTGAGTTTTAAACACAAGGTTATCCTCATTTAGTTGAAGGATTAATTCTCCTCTATCCACATCAATCACAGCTCTTGCTGTGGCTAGGAAGGGTCTTCCAAGGATGATGGATTCATCTTCATCCTTCCCAGTATCTAGGATTATGAAATCAGCAGGGATGTAAAGGCTTTCAACCTTTACTAACATGTCCTCTACTTGTCCATAAGCCTCTTTTATTGAGTTGTCTGCCATCTCCAATGAGATTTTAGCAGCTTGCACCTCAAATATTCCAAGTTTCTCCATTACAGAGAGTGGCATGGGGTTTATTCCTGACCCAAGGTCACATAGAGCCTTCTCAAAGGTCATGGTGCCTATGGTACAGGGTATGAGGAACTTTCTAGGATCCTCTTTCTTCTGAGGCAATCTCAGTAAATCCAATGCATTTAATTCATTGGTGAACAGGGGAGGTTCATCTCCCCAAGTCTCATTAGCAAATAATTTGGCATTCAGCTTCATGATTGCACCAAGGAACTTGGCAACTTGCTCTTCAGTAACATCCTCATTCTCTTCAGAAGAGGAATACTCATCAGAGCTCATGAATGGCATAAGAAGGTTCAATGGAATCTCTATGGTCTCTAGATGAGTCTCAGATTCCTTAGGTTCCTCAGAGGGAAGCTTCTTATTGATCACTGGACGTCCCAGGAGGTCTTCCTCCTTGGGATTCATCCTTCTCCTCTCTTGTGGGTTTGGCCATGGTAATTAATTCAATGGCCTTGCACTCTCCTTTTGGATTCTCTTCTGTATTGCTTGGGAGAGTACTAGGAGGGATTTCAGTGATCCTTTTACTCAGCTGGCCCACTTGTGCTTCCAAATTTCTAATGGAAGACCTTGTTTCATTCATGAAACTCACAGTGGCCTTAGATAGATCAGAGACTAAATTTGCTAAGCTAGATGGATTTGGCTCAGAATTCTCTGTCTGTTGCTGAGTGGATGATGAAAAAGGCTTGCTATTGCTAAACCTGTTGCTTCCACCATTATTAAAGCCTTGTTGAGGCTTTTGATCCTCCCATGAGAGATTTGGGTGATTTCTCCATGATGGATTGTAGGTGTTTCCATATGGTTCACCCATGTATTTTAACTCTGCTATTGCAGGGTTCTTAGGATCATAAGCTTCTTCCTCAGAAGATACCTCTTGAGTACTGTTGGATGCAGCTTTCATTCCATTCAGACTCTGAGAAATCATATTGACTTGCTGAGTCAATATTTTATTCTGAGCCAATATGGCATTCATAGTATCAATTTCAAGAACTCCCTTCTTCATAGGCGTCCCATTACTCACAGGATTCCTCTTAGAAGTGTACATAAACTGGTTATTAGCAACCATGTCAATGAGTTCTTGAGCTTCTGCAGGCGTTTTCTTTAGGTGAATGGATCCACCTGCAGAAGCATCCAATGACATCTTAGCTAATTCAGACAGACCATCATAGAATATATCCAGGATGGTCCATTCTGAAAGCATGTCAGAAGGACACTTTTTGGTCAGTCCTTTGTATCTCTCCCAAGCTTTATAGAGGGATTCACCTTCTTTCTGTCTGAAGGTTTGAACATCCACTCTAAGCTTACTCAGCTTTTGAGGAGGAAAGAACTTGGCTAAGAAAGCATTGACCAGCTTATCCCAAGAGTTCAAGCTATCTTTAGGTTGAGAGTCCGACCATATTCTAGCTCTGTCTCTCACATCAAAAGGGAAAAGCATGAGCCTGTAGACTTCAGGATCTACTCCATTAGTCTTAACAGTATCACATATCTGCAAGAATTCAGTTAAGAACTGAAAAGGATCTTCAGATGGAAGTCCATGAAACTTGCAGTTCTGCTGCATTAGAGAAACTAATTGAGGTTTAAGCTCAAAATTGTTTGCTCCAATGGCAGGAATGGAGATGCTTCTTCCATGTAAATTGGAATTAGGTGCAGTAAAGTCACCAAGCATCCTCCTTGCATTATTATTATTTTCGGCTGCCATCTCCTCTTCTTGTTCGAAAATTCCTGACAGGTGCTTACTGGTTTGTTGTAATTCAGAGTCCTTTTAGGTTCTGGATCTGCTTCAACAAGAATATTCTTGTCCTTGCTCCTGCTCATATGAAAAAGAGGGATAGAAAAATAATAATAATATGGATCCTTTTTACCACAGGTATAGAGGTTCCCCTGTGTGAGTAGAAGAAAAGAAGGAGATGAGAGAGAAAGAGAATTTTCGAAAATAATTTTTGAAAAAGAGTTAGTGATTTTCGAAAATTGTTTTTGAAAAAGGTTAGTAATTTTCGAAAATTAAAAATCAAAAATTAAAATAATTAGTTAATTAAAAAGAAATTTTGAAAAAGAGGGGAGATATTTTCGAAAATTAGAGAGAGAGAGAGTTAGTTAGGTAGTTTTGAAAAAGATAAGAAACAAACAAAAAGTTAGTTAATTGAAACAAATTTTGAAAAGATAAGAAGTTAGGAAGTTAGAAAAGATATTTTGAAATCAAATTTTTGAAAAAGATAAGGTAAGAAGATATTTTTGAAAAGATATGATTGAAATTAGTTTTAAAAAAGATTTGATTTTTAAAATCATAATTAATGACTTGACTCACAAGAAATCATAAGATATGATTCTAGAACTTAAAGTTTGAATCTTTCTTAACAAGCAAGTAACAAACTTGAAATTTTTGAATCAAAACATTAATTGATGATGTTATTTTTGAAAATTAGGAGATAAAGATAAGAAAAAGATTTTTGAAAAATATTTT
>NC_029791.2:35257329-35265600 GCF_000816755.2 Arachis ipaensis
CTTGCCTCTATGCTGATGGTTTGGAAGCCTCAGTCCAAAAGAATTTAGACATGGCTTTATGGCTAGTCAGGCTTCAACATGTTTCATGAAACACTAGAATTCGTTCTTAAAAATTTTGAAGAAAAATATATTTTTGAAAATATTTTTTTTTTAAATTTTTCGAAAACAAAGGAGAAATTTTTGAAAGATTCTTCTTCTTCAGCCTCTGAATCTGATTTTTGCTCAAGTCCCTCAATTTCAGCCAGAAAATACCTGAAATCACAGAAAAACACACAAACTCATAGTAAAGTCCAGAAATGTGAATTTAACATAAAAACTAATGAAAACATCCCTAAAAGTAACTAGATTCCACTAAAACATACTAAAAACAATGTCAAAAAGCGTATAAATTATCCGCTCATCACACATCAGCAATTTTCAAACAATGAATCATGACTTAAAATCCCTTGACTAGTCCTAAGCATGCAAAATCTGTCCTTAGCTAGTGGTTTAGTAAAAATATCAGCTAATTTCTCCTCTGATTTAACAAATTGAATGCTAATATCCCCTTTTTGAACATGTTCTCTTATTGAGTGAAATTTCACTTTAATATGTTTAGTCCTAAAATGTAAAATTGGATTTTTGAAAATATTAATGGCACTCATATTATCACACAACAGGAGAATATTTTCAGCATTTAATTTGTAATCGGCGAGTTGTGTTTTTAAAAGCTGAGAACAACAAGAAGAAGCAGCTATATACTCAGCCTCTGCAGTGGATAAGGCCACTGTTGGTAGCTTCTTACTTGACCAAACATTTAATGACTTTCCAAGGAAGCAACATAGGCCTGAAGTGCTCCTTCTATCAACTCTATCACCTGCAAAATCTGCATCACAATAACCAACTGCAGAAAAATCATCAATCTTAGGATACCAAAGACCAAAATTAGATGTGCCATGAACATATCTAATGATCCTCTTAACTGCAAAAAGATGTGACTCTTTTGGTTTGGATTGGAACCTAGAACACAATCCAACACTTTGCACAATATCGGGTCTAGAGGAAGTTAAGTACATAAGAGACCTAATCATTCCTCTATACCTAGTCTCATCAACATCTTTCTCAGTTTCTCCCTTATCTAGTTTTGAACTAGGATGCATGGGAGTTCCCATAGGTTTGGCATTTTCCATACCAAATTTCTTAACTAATTCCTTGGCATACTTTTCTTGATGAATGAAAATACCTTCTTCAGTTTGTTTAATTTGCAGCCCAAGGAAAAAATTAAGTTCTCCCATCATACTCATGTCAAATTCACTTGTCATGAGTTTTCCAAATTCAGAACAAAGGGATTCATTAGCTGATCCAAAAATAATATCATCAACATATATTTGAACTAGAATGAAGGAATCATTAGAATTCTTGATAAATAGAGTTGTGTTAGTGGTGCCTCTTTAAAAACCATTTTTCAAAAGAAAAGAGCTAAGTCTCTCATACCAAGCTCTAGGAGCTTGTCTTAAACCATAGAGAGCTTTTGATAATTTGAAAACATGATTAGAATGCTCTTTATTTTCAAAACCAGGAGGCTGCTCCACATACACTTTTCTATCTATCACACCATTCAAAAATGCACATTTCACATCCATTTGATATAATTTAAAACCACAAAATGCAGTATAAGCTAAGAGAAGTCTTATGGCTTCCATTCGGGCAACAAGGGCAAAGGATTCATCAAAGTCTATTCCTTCTTCTTGGTCATATCCTTGTGCCACTAGCCTAGCCTTGTTTCTTGCAATGCTACCATCTTCTCCCAACTTGTTCCGAAATATCAACTTGGTGCCGGTCACTTTTTTTTCTACTTGGCCTTGGGACCAAAGTCTACACTTGGTTCTTTTCAAACTCAAGAAGCTCATCCTCTATAGCTTTAACCCAAGAAGGGTCACTAAGGGCTTCCTTGACATTTTGAGGCTCTATTTGTGAAAGAAGGGCAATGTTTGATCCTTCATTTGCCTTTCTAGTGGAAGATCGTGTTTGCACTCAATGAGAAACATCCCCAATGACAAATTCCTCAGGATAATTCTTCAAGAATCTCCATTCACGAGGTCTGGTGGATTTGGAGGCAGATTCAGATACCAAGGGATTCTAGGTGCTGCTGGCTTCAGGATTTCCTTCATATTCATGAGAAAAAATGGAATTGTCTCTTGGATTTTCAACACTTGCAGTTTCTAGTTCAGCTTGACCAAAATTTTCTTTGTCATGATTCTGAGTAGTTTCATCTTCCTTTTGAGCTTGATTTCCTGCATCACAATCTTCCAAAATGCTTTGTACCAAGTTAGTATCACAAAATGTAACATGTATGGACTCCTCAATAATTCTAGCATCTTGATGATAAACCCTATATGCTTTACTAGTTGTGGAATATCCTACAAACACACACTCATACGCCTTTGGATCAAATTTTTCCAAATTATCCTTGTTATTTAAAACAAAACATTTGCATCCAAAGATGTGCAAGTAATCTAAGTTTGGTGGGTAACCTTTCCAAAGTTCATAAGGGGTTTTCTTCAAAAATTTCCTTATGATTGTTCTATTCAAAATGTGGCAAGCCGTGTTAACCGCTTCAACCCAAAGGAATTTTGGAACATTACTCTCACATAGTATAGCTCTTGTCATCTCTTGTATGCTTCTATTTCGTCTTTCCACAACACCATTTTGTTGTGGTGTTCTAGGACAAGAGAAGTTGTGAGATATTCCAAATTCCTCACAAAAGGATTCAAATAAATTATTTTCAAATTCAGTTCCATGATCACTTCTTATAGAAGAGATTTTTAAGTCCTTTTCATTTTGAATTTTCTTGCAAAAAGGTTCAAAGGCCGAAAAGGCTTTATTTTTGTGTGCAAGAAATAAAACCCAACCAAACCTAGTATAGTCATCCACAATTACTAAACCATAATGTTTACCACCTAGGCTTTGAGTTCTTGTTGGACCAAATAAATCAATGTGTAGCAACTCAAGTGGTCTTTTAGTGGAGATGTCCTCCTTTGGTTTAAAAGAACTTTTTGTTTGTTTTCCCATTTGGCAAGCATCACAAGTGATGTCTTTGTCAAACTTTATCAAAGGAAGGCCTCTTACTAATTCTTTGTTTACAAGTTTGTTTATTTGAAACATACTTGCATGGCCCAATCTTTTGTGCCATAACCACTTTTCAGATTCTTTAGAGTGAAGACAAGCTACATTTTGATCCTTTAGTTCATCAAGAGTAAGTCCATACATATTATTAAAATGCTTGGCAACAAAAATCACTTCATTTGTCTTCTCATTAACAACGCAGCATTCAAGTCTTTTGAAAGTCACTAAATATCCTAAATCATACAGCTGACTTATACTCAAAAGATTGTGCTTCAAACCACATACCAAAAGTACATCATCAATGAAAGTAGATTGTTCATTACCTACTTTTCCAACAGCAATAATTTTACCTTTACCATCATCTCCAAAGGTCACAAAACCTCCATCATACTTGTTTAGTTTGATGAAATAAGTTGACCTTCCAGTCATGTGCCTTGAGCATCCACTATCCATGTACCACATATCCTTTTTGTTCTTGGATGCTAGGCAAATCTGCATGAAGAGTTTCAAGTAGCCTTAGGTATCCAAATTAATTTGGATCCTTTGAAGTTAATCTATCTTGGTTGTCCAAGTGCATTGAAATCACAAACAACATTATAAATTTGGTTTCCCACAACTCTCTTTTCAATGAAACATTGTGCATATGAGTGACCAAATTTTTTGCAATTAAAACAATAATTTTCTGATGCATGTTGTTGAAATTTAGATGAGCTACCATGCTGGAAATGATTAAATGATTGAAACTTTCTGGTTTTTGGAAGAGGTGCATTTCTTTAGACAAATTGATTTTTATTATAATTATTCCTCTTTGCAAAAGCATTTTCACCAGAATTTTTGAAAACTTTTGGGCTCTTCGAAAATGAGATTTTGTTGTAAAAAAGTGGTTTCTTGAAAGCGACCTCATTTTTCGAAATGTATCCCAAACCTGGCCTATTTGAACTAGGTTCGGTTCTTGGTGAAGGCTCAGTTTCACTAGTGTATACTTCATCAAATTTTTCTTCAAATGTTGGAACATATCCAATACCAGATTTGATTGGTGTGGATTTAGTATTTGATGAAGAAGCCACAAATTTTATAGAGGAATCATTGAAAACTGCATCTTCCTTGGCTATATAGCCTAAACCAGATTTTTCAAATAATGGTCTTTGACTTGCAAGTAATTTGTCCAAGTTACTGGAACTTTGAGCAAATTTTACTAAGTCACCATTCAGTCTTTTAATCATATCATTTAATCTTCCATTTTCAGCAATTAACTCATGAGAAGGATCCACAATGTGCTTTCCTTTTAATTTTTCAAGTTCAGATTTTAGAAATTTGTTTTCTTCAATGATGTCTAAAGCACATTCAGTTTCCTTCACTTTTTCTTTTAAAAAATTATTTTCAGCTCTTAACACATCTCTTTCAGATCTGCACTCATTGTACTTGTCAAGCAGTTTTGAGATGTTTAAGGTGAGATCATCAATAATAGCATGTAGATCATCCATAGACAAATCAAAGTAATTTACCTCATCAAAATTTTTGTTTCCAGCCATGAAACAGTCTTTGTCTTCACCTTCAGACTCTTCTTCCTCATTGGAGTCGTTCTCGAGATCCTCCCAAGCTACCATGAGCATTCTCTTCCTTTCCTTCATTCCTTTATCCTCCTTTTTGAGCTTTGGACAATTTAGCTTGAAATGTCCAGCCTCCTTGCAATGATGACACGTCACCTTGCTCAAGTCGATCTTGTGTTCCTTTGAGCTTGAACCCTTGTATTTGCCCTTGTTCTTCATCGTCCTTCTAAATCTCCTAGCAAAAAACAAAAGCTCATCATCTGAAATACCATCACTAGACTCACTCTCTTTTGGTTTTATTTGTGACTTGAGGGCTATTCCCTTTTTCTTTGAGTCTGTGTTTGTGTGTATGGTTTCATAGGCATGGAGTTTTCCTCTCAGCTCATCATAGGTTATGGGACTTAGGTTGTTGCTCTCGATTAGGACAGTGGCAGTGGTTTCCCATTCTTTTGTGAGGCTTCTAAGGAGTTTTCTCACCAAGGTTTGTTCTGCATAGTTTGTACCCATAGCATCAAGGTTGTTGATTATGATTGAGAATCTCTCAAACGCTTCATCAATGCTTTCTCCATCCTTCATGCTAAACATCTCGTACTCTTTTCGCAGCATATCAATCCTCGTTTCTTTGACTTGTTTAGTGCCTTCGTGTATAACCTGGAGTTTTTTCCAGATTTCTTTGGCTGTCTTGCGTCTAGACACGTTTCGGTACTCTTCAAAGCTGATAGCACAGTGAAGAAGGTTGATTGCTTTAGCATTCAGCTCTATCTTTTTTCTTATCATCTTCATTCCATTCAGCTTCTTCTTTTGGAGTCACCACTCCATCAGCACTTATTTTTCTTGGGATCTTGGGACCGCTCATTACAATCTTCCATATGTTGTAGTCGATGAATTGGATGAAGATTCTTATCCTTTCTTTCCAGTAGGAATAGTTCTTCCCGTTGAAGAAAGGTGGCCGGTTGTTTGACTGCCCTTCAGTGAGGGTGTAGGCAACTGTGGTTGTGCCCAATTTGTTCGCCATTGGATCTTTGCTCCAAGCGGTTAAGCTTGATTCTTGAGACCTTAGCTCCTGATACCAATTGAAGGTTGTGGTAGGCTTAGAGAAGGGGGGTTGAATCTATGCCTTCCTTTTAAGTTGTTGTTATGACCCTTTTTAAACAAACTTTCAATTCTGATTCTGTTTGTACTAAGCAACGGAAATTTATGAGACAATTTATTTTTGTCTTATGAATATCAGAAAACAGAACTTAGCAGAGAAGAAAAAAGCTAACACCAGCAAGTATCCTGGTTCGGTTGCCTTATGCTATGCAACCTACATCCAGTCTCCTCCACAACATTGGAAGAATTTTCACTATAGTTAACAGTATTACATACACCAATTTCACAGGATTGACCCAATCCTTTCACACTCAAGTTCTAACCTAACTTGACATTGGCTATGCTAATACCTAACTATTCACTCTTAGTGCTAACCCAACTAAGAAAAGGATACCTCACAGGTACAAGATACAAGACATAGACATACCTAAAGAAATCTGAAATAACTCTAGGCTTTTCTTCCAAGTGTATCACTCAACTTTTTTCCACTCATGGCTTTTACTTGAGCTTTCTCACACTGCCTTTTCTCACAAGAAATTACAGAAAGATAAACATAGAAAAGTATATTACAATTTGTAAAACATGAAGGAGATTGACTTCATCAACAGCCTCTTTGCTATGTGCAAAACCAGATTTGTAAACCTCAGATACAGTTCTTCAGTATTGGCCGAATGCTTCTTTGAAAGAAAGCATTATCCAAGTAGAGGAACTTCTTTGCATAACACAACTCTCAAACTCTGGTTTTTCTCTCCTTGCTTCTGAATGAGCAGAAAGTCTTCTTTTATCTCCTTGCATGTTGCTGGGTTCTTCTTCCAAGGTCAACACCTTGAGCCTTGAGCTTCACCAACCCATAGATTCACTTTTTCTCATTAAACCTTAGAGTAGAAACTTTGCTTCTGACTTCTCCATGTTGACCGAAAGCCATAAAGCAGTAACCATAAAAATCTTCCAATGGTCAATTTAATCTGAGCCCTTGAAAACTAACTTGGTCCCCAAGACATGTTTGAGATCGTGGATTTACAGCAGAGAGGAACAGAAATCCTCTTTTCCATATAACCCAAAATGGAGATACATAGAGTTGAAGATGAAGAGAAGAAAGTGTGTTGCATGTATGAGGAAATGGGTTACCTTTAACCTAAGCTTGATATGGTTTGAATTTGCTGATTAGACTTCTGTGTTTCAAGCTTGGACTTTCTCTTTCTTGCTTCTTTGATGATCACCTTAGGGAAGAAGCTTTCTCTTTCTCTTTCTCACTTTTCTGAGTTTGTGATTTGACTAAGATAGAGGAGAGAAGAACGTTGCTTTGGTAAAAGCAAGTGAGAGGGAATGAAGACTTTAATCTTGTATGAGAAGCTTGGTGGGATCAACTTGGATTTATGGATATGGGCTTGGATCGGTTTTGATTAGTTTGGCCCGTTGGTTCCTTTGGCTTTGTTTCTTTTGGGCTTTGCTTGTTTATTGACCCACCAACCTTGCTATATTTTTTTATACCAATTTGAGCTGCTAAACTAAGTTTTGGCCTGCAACATATAATAAATAATTAGTAACATATAATTATTAACACTCAACACTAATTATTTATTTTGCCCAAAAATAATGTTTGTCATCACTAATTAATTTAGTTAATTTCTTAACTCAACAATATATATATATATATATATAGCCATGGTTAGGGTACTTGCCAAGAATTAGAATACAATTTGTATCATTAGCGATAGGTCACTAATAAAAAATATAGTAATTTTAGGATTGTGGTTATCATTTTTTGGTAATTAAGTTGTTATCTATATAATTATTAATTTAGAGTTTAAATACAAGAATAGATGTTTTCCAATTGTTGACTCTATGTTATTGGTCACACGTGTCAGCGCTAGACACAGCCTCCCCCGTGTGGGACTGGACATCGGCTCCACTATCAGGATCCCCACTATCAATGATGTCTCATAATTTATTTTGTAGTTGATGTTGTTGTTAACTTTATGTACTGTACTATATGAATGATGTATTATAAAAGTGGAACTTGTATGACTTGTTAATGTATAGTATTTTTATGTGTAATTTTTTGTTGTTGTTCGGTATTATGATAAAATCTACTAAAATATTTACTATTAATGATTATACATATTACAAATATAAATCTTTAACATAAGTTGAACATACTCATCATTTCCAAATTGCTAGTTTTTTCAATCTCGTCCGATGGCCGGAAATCAGAAACAAGGCTTCCAGAACTCTTCTTCATGGGACGGAAAAGTTTATAAGAGGACGGAGCCAATGAAACGGGGTGTGCGTGTCTATCTTTTCTAAGCTAGTGGCATATCAATAAGAGTCATAATATATATATATTACGCTGATAAGTGTTTTAATACAACTAGCATAACTCAAAACAACTAGGTAACATCAAATGCAGTAAATAACTATCACCACTAAGCGTCATTCGTGAGTTGGTTGGGACAATTAGGGGTGGCAAACGGGCCTAAACCCGCCGGGTCGGCCTGTGTAACCCGCCAAAAAAGGCGGATTA
>NC_029791.2:35265664-35269756 GCF_000816755.2 Arachis ipaensis
AGGGACAACCCCTCTTAATATGACTGACTTGCCTGCATAGACCACACCTCTTCTCCTGTTGCTCGACCTCATCTATGTCATTCCGGAACCTGGTAAAGACAGGCCTTCCAGTAGCCTTTCTACACATGAGTGGGTTAGGACGAAGCAGAGTCCCATACCACTCCAGCCATAGTGACTCATCCAGTATCGGTGGAAACTCCATCTCGTACACCTTAAACACAACGTCCTACCTGTAAATCGGATGAACATACGGAGCCCACTCGATGCTTGCGGCGGCACACACAGCAAGCGCATGTCGGCATGGTAGTGGAGAGATTGAAAGAGTCCACAGTCACACGTAGGGCAATGCACATGGTATTTTAATCGGTCCGATTCGACCACTCGGTACTCAACACTTTTGCGAATACTGTAGTTCTTCACACCTTGCATTAATACATATCGGCATTTGAATCTGTGGCTGACCCGAAACTCAACCCCACCGTCTAGGTTGCAATCCTCTTCCCCAGTATTGGAAATAGGAGATTTCTCATGCATGACATCCATATCCAATGTATGATAGTGACTTGGTACATCTGATAGCGCCGGAATTGGGTGAGGGGAGGCAAAATATAGTGCACTGCTGTCTCGGCCGGCGTCTCCTCTATAAACTTCTCCTCCTTATCATCCTAGAAGAATCACTATCGTCGCTATCCGCAACGTACTCTTCGTCAGAGTCTTTCTCACCCACCTCCAAGTCTTCCACTGGTATGGCAACATGAATTGGTGGTGGTGCGAGAGGTGGGTCATCCTGCACAAATGTCATATGTACAGAACCACCACCACCAACATCACCAACGTCGGTGGAAAGCTCCATCGCTTGTTCCGCCATGATTCTCCCATTAATATCGAATATGAGTCGCACATGCTTGTCGTTGAGAAGCTGAAATAGTCGAAACCGCTAAACTCCATTACCCAACGTTGCTAACAACTTATACCCCACCCTTCTGATTTCTCTTCTTCCTGTGCCACCAATGTTGCTCAATATATCAAACTTTCCAATTCGAACAACGAACTTACGCGCCGAATGCGCAATAGTAACGGATTCTCACACTCAAATATCCTGCCATTGTTGCTGTTTCTCATACGACAATTGTGATACACATAGACAACTACATATCCGTTATTACTTGACATTTTTGCCTACTTTTTGTAAGAAAAACGAGAGAGAAGAAGATATGAAATATATGTGGAGAATGTCAAGAATTGCACATCCTTTTATAGCAGTTAAAAATTTGTTTTACTGTATCTCATTTACACTGTAAACGCATTAATTTATCACGTATCTCGTTTATAGTGTAAAACAAAATAAGGCTGGAAAACGGATTTCGATAATAATTTTTATAAGAGTAAAGAATCGTTTTTGTCCCCAACGTTTATGGTAAATCTTATTTGTGTCCCTAACGTTTAAACCGTCCTATTTGTATCCCTAACGTTTGTAAAAGTGATTTAATGTTATCCTGCCGTCAATTACACATCATGAGCGCTTTAGTTTGATTTTTAAAAATCTTTTCTTGAAGTTAGAATACAAATGTCTGGGATAGAATCGATGATCTACTCCGAAAAATAGCTCATCAAATGTTAAAACTAATTCCTACAACATTTACATAATTCACTTTTCTAGGGACATAATTGAATCTAAACACAAATAGTGGGTATAATATTAAAATCGACCACATCCAAGTGAGACCTAACTGAGAATGAATACATCTAAATGAGAATAATTGAAAAATATAATCTGATTTGTTAGTATAATTGATAGTAGGATAACATTGAATCACTTTTATAAACGTTAAGGATACAAATAGGACGATTTAATTGTTAGGAACACAAATAGGACTTACCCCAAACGTTAGGGACAAAAATGATACTTTACTCTTTTTATAATTATTTATTACAGTAATTAAAACATTTATTTTATTTATTTAAATAAAAAATCCGAATCTACGCTCTGTAAATGTTTACATATTTCCATTGTAGACTACAGCGTGATGCGGATAAACCCTTAAATAAACCCCATAACGTTAAGTCAATCTTCAATTCTCCATTTCATAAAGAACAAAACCATTTAGCAGAGATGCATAAGCGCGCCTAATCTCACTCAATCGACCTTCGAAATTCATCAATGGGCCTCATCAGCCCAAATCCAAATCCATTTCTTCTTCCCTCGCCACCGCTCAATCCGGTGGTGGTCCCTTTGAACCCCAACCTCTTTGCGCTAACCACACCGCGCTGCTCCAAAACCCTCCGCAGAAAGCTCAAGCTCCGAGCATCGTCAACTTCGGCGGCTGACCCTGATGGTGGGGGCGACGGCGGGGCTTCTTCTTGGTCCAACATTTCCCGGTCGCTTCGCCGAGGCTCGAAGCGGTTTTGGTTGAAGTTCGGGGAGATGGTGAAGAAGGAGACGGGTTTTGACTTGGGAGATGGGAATGCGAAGGTGGGCGAGTTTGTGGGGCGCGTGAGGGATGAAGTGGAAACGAGTGGAGATGAATTGGGAAGGTCTGGGACTCACTGGGTTTCCGAGTTTCTTGATTGGAATCGATGGGAACACTGGAAGGTAAACTCAATTGATTGCTGTACTGACATTTTCCCTGTTAATTTCTTCTTATATGTTTGATTTTGATGCACTCTCATTCAGTCAAAATTTATGATATACATTACTTTTGAAGTAGTGGGTGGTTAAGTTGAAGAGTTTCGCTATCACAATAAATGAAGTTTATAACATTCATATGACTTTCGAAGTTTATCAAGGTCTTTTTTTAAATAAGAGTGGGAATATACGTTTCGCATTGTTTGTAAGTTGCTGTTTTTGAAAGAAGGTAGGTGAAAAACAATTTGGTGTAATGGATATTGGTCTTATGTGATGCAAGCTGATGCTAGTTGTTGTTGAAGACTTGAAGTAGATTTTTCACAATGTTCGGGCTTAAATGAAGTTACATGACAGTCAAAAAGTCATGCTAACTATAGGAAAATATGAGAAAATATGTAGAAACCTGGGTGATAGACATGCTTGGAAAATATGTACAACATTCTGCCTAACTATAGGCTGGATGGTATCCGATCACATTTTAGATTCTAATACTTATTTTCTTAATATATCAGGGAGATAACTATAGTCTAACATGTAAGTGCGGTGTGGAGATTAGAAATATCACATGATACTTCTTGATTAAAGCACAATGAAAGATTTATTAGACAGAAATTTTCTATTTTTTTTCATCTGGTACATTTTTTGTGGCGTCTAAGTTTTTTTTATTTTTTGGTTGCTCTGATAATGGGTGTTTAGAGGGTGGTGTGGTGCCATTGTTTAGATATACCATGAGGTGATATTGAGTATCGACATAACTAAGTTTTACTGGTGTTCTCTTTCTTTTGTTGTTTTGTCTTCATTTTCTATTTGGAGAGCATGCAACATCAACAGAGGTCCCATTTCTTCCCATATTAATTTTTTTTCTTTTATTGGAAGAAGAACAAACATGATAATTATATACTTTAAAGTTCCAAAAAGATGGATGAATTCTCCATGTAGTTAAATCTCAATCCCCAACCTCATTCATTGGGTCCCTCTTTCTTAACCTTCCTCAAGGAAGCTACTTCATCTATGGAAAACATTTGTGTTAAGGTTATCATTTTAAGGTCTTAGCATCTACATGGAGTTTTGAAAATGTTCATTTTGGAGGTCATTCTTTGTTTGATGAGAGGTTGACAACTTGGCATGACTTGTTACATGACTCAGTCTCCTAGGACCTATATTTTTCCTTTTGGTTTCTTCTTACAAGGGTAGAAAAGGAACCTTAAAGCAATGGTTGAGTTGTCTTCATTTGACCTCAAGGTCAGGTTCAAGCCTGGAATTAGTCATTGATGGTTGCAATAGGTTAGGCTGCCTACATCACACCTTTTGGGTGCGGCCCTTCACTAGACCCTACGCAACTCAGGATGCTTTGACTTGGGCTGCCCCTTTCCTCTTGGGAGCATACATCTTATGCTCTCTCCCGTATTTCTCCTTTCTTGGCCTTCATAAATTATTCTTCTTAAAAGGAAAATAAAATCTATAAT
>NC_029791.2:35269853-35279490 GCF_000816755.2 Arachis ipaensis
CTCGTACTAGAATGTCAACAGTTGGGACCCTAAGCGAGTTGGTGTACTAGCTCTTTATATCTTTGTTGTGGCATGTTGTTGTAAAGGAATGTATGTCATAATTCAAGCACCTTACATAAATCGCCAAAGAAAAGAATTGACAGAAGCTTACATGGAAGCATTAATTCCGGAGCCTTCCCCAACCAACATTAGAAGGTTAGTTAATCCTCATTTATATGCTTATGCTAATGGCATATCAAATAGTTATTTTCATAATTAGCACAAATTAAATTGTTGATTTCTCACATGTTTATTTCTTCTGTATGCTTTTTTATTTTTTGATAGTAAAGGAATCCTGCTAAAAGAGAATCTATAAAATGAGGATTATATTATTCAGGTTGTGAAAAATGTGGACTACTTTTAAAATCTGGATAGGAATGTTATGCAGGGAAGGTAGTTGACGAGGGAAGGTTAAATTTAAAGAGGAGTCTCCTACCCAATAGTCCTTGAAAGTTAAAGTGATAGCCATCACTTACCTGTATGGTATAGCTTTGAGAAATGGATTTCCAAGGGAAAGAATAAATAGCATGGGTAGTAGTATTAGCATAATAGCATCTGAACCATTCCTGCCCAAGTTATACTTCTGATTACTCAATGTATAAGATTGCATTTGGATACTATTTCTAAGACAGATCTTTTCTGTCTCTGCTTTTAGGAAGCAGAAAATATAGGAATTCTGTATCCATTTTTTCGTATTTCTATCTTAGATATAGTATCCAAATGCAGCCTAAAGGAAATCAAAAGTTGAAACTAGTGGTTTTGGAGATCAATTCTTTCACACATAGCCATTTCCCGCTCATTCATTGTTTTAATTCCTCATGTACTTTTATCTCTGACAAAATCCGGTGCTCAATAGATAGATGTGGAGGGGTACAAGGAAATCAAATGTTGAAATTGGTGGTTCTGAAGAACAATTCCATGCCAAATCTTCTTTGAGCTACCCACAGCAGCCAGTTTTTCATGAATGTGCCATCTAACATTGTCTAACGAATCTCTAACATCATTTAACTTATCAACTTCCTGCGAGAGTTCATTTAAGTTTTTCCCTTTGTGAAGACTCCATTTGCAGTAAGCATAAAATTTAGAGAACTGTCTCCTCAGGGGGAGTGTTGAGAATAATGTATGGCTATTAGATTTTGTAACGAAACTTGATTTCCAATTGGAAAACAACTGTCTTCCTTTTGCTGGACTAGGTATTTCAATATATAGATGAAATTACAAAAATCATTGGCTGAAATGTAGGTTAATTTCTAGGGATCCTTAGGTTATTTATGTGTAGGCTAATTGCTAGAGATTGCTAAGCTGATTCTAATCTATTTTAGGAAATATAATATATGCAATAACATGTATACATTATATACAGTAATATTTTGCATGTGCTTAATGTATGCTGCTAGCTACCTATACGTCTTAAGAAATGGCATAGTACTAAATAGCATTTTGAATATAAGCACATCTCCCACACATTGTTTGACTTCCTCTTCTCTTTTATCTCCTACAAATTCTACAGTCCAATAGCTGGATGTAGAGGGGAATCCAGGAAAATCTAGAGACGGAAGCATTAAAAGAGAGTTAGATTTTAGTGGTTTGATTATTGGCATGATTTGCTATAAAATAATTTGGCATCATCAAATGGTTGCTGTTGTTAGTGATTAATGCTAATTTATTTTATAGTGAATTGGATACTATAAAGCAATTTCATGATCTCAACCTTGTGCTTTTTTTTTTTTTTCATTTGTGGCATGTTTTTGTTAATGTTTTGTAAGCAGATTTAAGAAGGGCATGTGGAGGAAGTCAATGCCAAAAGGCTTGAAAATGAAGAAGCTTGTTGAACAGCCTGGTGGAACCCTTGTTCATGATACTTCGTATGTTGGAGAGGATGCATGGGAGGATGACCAAGAGGCTTCCAAGGAACATGTAAAACAAGTTATAGAGGATGATGGAAGGTTAACCAAAGAAGAGAAGAATAGACTAGCGGAAGGCTTGGGCATTTTAGGTCTCTTTCACTGTAACCATTTCATTCATCTATTATTTTCTACATTTTGCTATTTGCGAGTTGTTTACACTGAATGCTTGTTACTGGTTTGGAGACGGTGAAGTATGGAATCAATCGCCTTATTAATATGGGAGCCCTTGTGTCTTGTTGAAACTATGGCCAATGGAAAAAACTCTCAAACAATTGTTGAGTGCTTTCCCCAAAAGGTCCACCTATCCAGAATCTTTTTTCTAATAATTTTGTGGAGTTGGGCTTTGCCCATTAAAAATCATACCTTAGTATAATTTCAGTCCTGTACCTTCATTCTGAGAAAGATTCTCTAACCCAGATACACACACACACACATTGCATCACTTCCCTCTTTTTTATTCTATTAATTAATATGTTTACATTCTGCTAAGCAGGCGAAGTTAAATCTGCGGGCACATGGCGTGAGAGACTTCATAAATGGAGGGAAGTCCTTAGCAACGAGCGTCTTGTTGAGCAATCGGATTCCTTAAATAGTAGATATGTAGTCGAATTTGACATGAAAGAGGTTGAAGCTAATCTTCGCAAGGATGTGGCGGAAAAGGCAACATCCACACATGGAGCTAGGGCCTTGTGGATAGCTAAGAGGTGGTGGCGCTATCGTCCTAAACTTCCTTACAATTACTTTCTTGACAAACTTGATAGTTCAGAGGTTCGTATTCATAGATTAACTTTTTAAGTAGTATGTATGTTCTTAACTATAAGTTGATTTTTCATTTGAGACGTTTTGTGGAATATATAAACTGAGAGAGGCATAATTGTAGCAATACAATATACACAAGATTTTCAAAACTAAAGAGTGAAAAATCAGAATCCACTCTCTACAGGTATACATACTATTTATTTGAAAGACTACTACTAGCTAGCTTAAGCTGTTCCTTGTTCACTATCTTAAGAGTTAAATACATAAACTTGAACATTATAGATTCTAGTTCCAGCATTACAGTAAATTTCAACAGGGGATTTCTTGTTACCCGACCGTTTTGTATGATATCTCTTATTCATAATAATATTCCTCTTTATTTGAAAAAATAAAAATGTTGCTTTACCATGTCCATGCCAAGTTAAATTTTACACACATCGATTCTCTGAGAAGATTGATGGCAGTTGCTGAGTTACATTCTTTTGAACAGGTAGCAGCTGTTGTTTTCACTGAAGATTTGAAAAGATTGTATGTGACGATGAAAGAAGGTTTTCCAATGGAATTTATCGTAAGTTGCATCAAAATTGCTATTGTTGGTCAGAAATCTGAAATCTCTCTCTCCAAGGTTTTCCATCTGTTGTCCCTTTGGGGAAAATGATTGATTAATAAAGTTCTTATTTGGTAGGTTGATATCCCTCTTGATCCTTATCTGTTTGACATTATTACAAGTTCTGGAGTTGAAGTAGATCTGCTTCAGAAGCGACAAATCCACTATTTTATGAAGGTTCTGATTGCTTTAGTACCCGGAATACTGATTCTCTGGCTTATAAGGGAGTCTGTGATGCTTTTGCACATTACTTCCCATCGTTTTCTTTACAAAAAGTATAATCAACTCTTTGATATGGCATATGCTGAAAACTTCATTCTGGTAAGCTTTTAATATCTGATAAGCTGTTGGAAGTGATTTAGTTTATTTTTGTGCATAAAATGTCTTGTATGGTTGTTCTATTTAGCATGAAATATTTTTGTATATAGTATCCTGATATGTCAGATATATAGCACGTAAGAATATAACACATGGAGGAATGTATTTAGCATGTGATTAGTAATCATAGGAAAAGATGGAGGTTTAGTGGTTGGAATTATACTGGTCATAGGAAACAATCTGTGTCACTACTTTTTCCCTTGAAAATGTAAAGGCGTATTTATCCCTGTCAACGCTATATATCGCTAAAGTTATTTGGTCAAATGCCATGTTCTTAGCAACAACCAAAAGCCCATATTGTAAAGATATATTTAGATGTTAAGTCTCCATCAGAATAATGAATTGATGGATACATGTTTATATTTATAGTGATTTCCTTTTTCTTTCTTTCTTTCTTTCTCATGTCATTTGACTTCTTTCTTCTGATTTCTATTTATGTGAAAGTTCTATTGTTTGTCAGCCTGTTGGAGAAGTTGGTGAAACAAAATCTATGTACAAGGAAGTTGTGTTGGGAGGTGATGTTTGGGATCTTCTTGATGAGTTGATGATCTATATGGGAAATCCTATGCAGTTCTACGAAAGAGGCGTGCAGTTTGTGCGGGTAAGACATTTGATATCTGCACAGCCAATTAATCCCTCAAATGCTATTATGTTGTGACATGATATTATGTAAGTTGTTTGACGAGAAAGCATATTTCAGGGTGTTCTACTCTCTGGACCCCCAGGAACAGGGAAAACACTTTTTGCCAGGACACTCGCAAAGGAAAGTGGATTGCCTTTTGTTTTTGCTTCAGGTGCTGAGTTCACAGATAGTGAAAAAAGTGGAGCAGCTAGAATCAATGAAATGTTTACCATTGCTAGGAGAAATGTAAGCCAATAAGCATTTTCTAGCTCTAATATCAAATGCATTTTAAATAATCTTGAATGAAGATGTCAGTTAAAGTTTTGTTACATAGAATTGGATATATAGTCTTGTAATCCTATTTGATCAAATTTTCCTGTTTGTTTGATAAATTGAAATTCATATATTAGAAGTTTAGAACATCAATATTATTCATTGAGATCTTGATCAATGTGATCCCGACTCCTGAAGGCCTGAACCCTACAAAGATTAGAGGTTACTGTAGAGTCCTCCCCAAGACTGAATCACAAACCCCCCATTTTCCTTCCTCCTATTATGCAGCTTACTAGTAACTAACTAGTGCAGTCTCAACAGATAATTTTTCCCAGGAGGTGAGGGCTTGTTAAGCCTTGCAAAACTGCCAAAAAGAAACTTTCTTCAGCAGTATTTACAACCTTGGCTTGTGGCCCTCAACCCTAACTCTCTTAGATAAACTCTCCTAATAAATCTTCTATTTTGCTGCACAAGTTTACTTCAGTTGATGTTGTTTATCATTTATAGCTTGGACAAGGTAGTTTACAATTACTTTTCATTTTCTACAGGCACCTTGTTTTATATTTGTGGATGAAATAGATGCCATTGCCGGTAGACATGCTAGGAATGATCCACGTAGAAGGGCAACTTTTGAAGCTCTCATTGCACAGCTTGATGGGGAGTAAGTTATTACTTTGAAATAGGAAACTATATATCATTTGAAGTTTTTATATCATCATAATTTATATTTGTTGAGATTATGGATCTTAGGTAGGAAGTGAAAGAATAGGCAAGATAGATATATATGTTAGATATGAAGCCACTCGTGTACTTTTACCCCAAAAGTTAAGCTTTTAGGAGATGACTCATTACATAGTATTGGAGTTTTTATTGTCTAATGATCTAGAGTTGATTCTGGTTGTAATAAAATAAGTTTCAGCACAAGATAGGTGGCCTTGTGCAATCTCTTTGCTCCAAGCTCAAAATGCTCGAAGTGAGGAGGGGTGTTAGAAATGAAGTTATTCATGTATCTGTAGCCACAACTTAAACTTATAGGAGAGATTGCTTTCAACGTTATTATTAGAATTTGATATATTATGATGATGACGATGATAGAAGATAAAGATGATATTTATTTATAATAGTACAAAAGCGCTAATCCTAATTAAACAAAGAAACTAATAAAAGGAAATATGGAATTGATTCTTAAAAAATTGTATAATTCTTTTTAAACTTTAAGGGGCAGAATTTTTTTTTCTTCTCACATACTTGTTCTTGCTTGTTTCAAATAAATCCCATTGAGTCAGAAATTTGTCTTCTCTATTTCTCAAGTGGTAGCTCTTGGGGTTTGGGCTACAATGAAGCATATCTTCATTTAAAGATTTTGATGCTTGTTGTTGTGTTCGTAGTCTTATTTATTTTTGCATTTTATTTCATGGAACTTAGAATTTGGTATATTTTAGCTATGGTTAACTACCAATTTTGAGGTTCGAAAGATTCAGTCGCTGACAAAAAAGGTCCCTGAAAGATGTTATCGACAAAACAGACGCTGAATGATTTGAAAATACGACAAAAAGAACCAATAAATATTATAATTTTTGTAAGTAATAAAAAAACTTTCATATTTAGCAAACGGCTTATCCATTAGCTCTAAATTTTTGTGGCAACAATTGAATAAATATTTAGAAGGTGCACAAAAAAATTCAGAGCAAAATTTGATCTCTAGATTTTTCTTTTTATTTTTAAAAAAAAAAATATGATCATTCACAATAATTTTTTTTTTTTAAAATTCACTCGTATTCAAAAAATATAGTCATTCACACTAAAAAATTTTAAAAAAATTCGCTGACAAAAAATTACCAAATTTTAAGGATAAAAAGATCTTATTTTTCTAATAATGATTGCAAAATTTTGCATCAAAATTTGATTTCTAAAGTCGTTTTTTAAAATATATATTTAATATCTAATTCTTTTTGTCGTGTTTTTAAATCTTTCGGGGGCTTATTTGTCCTTAATGTCTTTTAGGGTTCATTTTGTCACCGATGCAAACTTTCAGGTACCATTTTGGTAGCTTACTCTTTTAGCTAAGTTACGTCTCATAGTGATCACCATCGAAGTCTTCCTTATTTCAGTTATTTATTGAACTTCACTATTGTCATTGCAGTAGAGCTACATAAGTTAGGAATCTCTTTTTATTTTGATTTCATTACATTGTCAGTGTCATTGATTTTTTATTTTTATATTTTTTTCATTACAATAGGAAGGAGAAAACCGGTGTTGACCGTTTATCCTTAAGGCAAGCTGTCATATTCATATGTGCCACAAATAGACCAGATGAATTAGATCTTGAATTTGTTCGTCCTGGGCGTATTGATCGTCGTCTGTACATTGGTTTGCCTGATGCCAAGCAAAGAGTCCAAATTTTTGGTGTGCATAGTTCTGGAAAGCAACTTGCAGAGGATGTTGATTTTGAAAAGGTATATTGCTTATCTATTCAAATTCACTTCTCTCTTTTCCATTGAACTCATACATTGATTTCTACATCAACAGCTTGTTTTCCGAACTGTTGGATTCTCGGGAGCAGATATAAGAAACCTTGTCAATGAAGCAGCAATAATGATGGTGGGTTTCTGCTGCATTTGATTTTATTCTTTGTTGTGCTACTAACTTCCAGATTTAGACCTGCTGTATGCAACATCATGGTGCTGTCTTCAGTGTGACTTTAATATGTCTGTAGTGGAAGGGAATGTGATTATCACGGTTAAGAACTATATAGGTTTTGGGTAAGGGGAGTTAAAGTACAAATGATAGAGTTGATGCATTACAAAACATTTAAGGGCTGCAGCATCTATTTGTTTTTTAATCTGAGAAGGCTCGAAGTGAGCTGGAGCATAGTCCAATCTTCTCATTCAGTTTATGAGAATTGACAATCATGTATTTTTCATTTATAGTAGGAAACTGTTATAGAGAAACAAAGCCTTAACCTAGTGTTTTTGAGTGCTAGTAGTAGTTATGAAAGCCCAGTCCCATGAATAGCCATAATCAAATCCTTGCATAGCTTCTGACCATCTTGTATGCAGTTTACATGGTAAATTCCCCTTGCTGCCCTTCCCTCTGTTACTGTATTAGTAATCCAGGATAAGATGCAAAATTAAAGCTTCTATTATTGGCTACAGGTGAGGAAAGGGCATTCAAAAATTTCCCAGCAGGACATTGTTGATGTATTAGATAAACAACTTCTTGAGGGCATGGGTGTGCTTCTCACTGAGGAAGAGCAACAGAAATGTGAAGAAAGTGTACGTGTATTACCATTAGTTCTTCTCATCTGAATTGGTGATAGTGAAACATCTTATAGTTGAACTCATTACTGTAATTTAGGTATCTGTTGAAAAGAAGAGACTACTTGCTGTTCATGAAGCTGGTCATGTTGTGTTAGCTCACTTATTTCCTCGGTTTGACTGGCATGCATTTTCGCAGCTCCTGCCTGGTGGTAAGGTATGCTATCTTGTTACAGCAATATGCAAAATGATCATATTGGACTTTTGCCATTCCTTTTGCCTTTGCTCATCATCTCTCCCTATCAAAAAACTTTAATTGTCAGATATAAAATGAGTTGTTTAATATGTTTAAACCTCCTGCCTACACCAGAGCCCTTTAGGCTTGAAGCAAGGAGAATGCACAAGCTCATGTACCTTGTGTTCGAATATAACACTTGAAATATACGAATGGAGTGAGACAAGGATTGTGTTTTGGATGAATTCCCTTGAGAGAATTATCTCCCAGCGTCAATATATATATATACGGATGCTCCTTCTCGTTCTCATTCACATGACCAATCTATAAAGCAGTCAAATAACAAGTCAGAGGCCAGTTTGGTGAAA
Source organism: Arachis ipaensis (assembly GCF_000816755.2). Taxonomy (NCBI): domain Eukaryota; kingdom Viridiplantae; phylum Streptophyta; class Magnoliopsida; order Fabales; family Fabaceae; genus Arachis; species Arachis ipaensis. The sequence continues at coordinate 35,278,299 of NC_029791.2, forward strand.
CCAACTCGGCCTTCTAATCCATTTTTGAAGTCTTCTGTTAAGTAGAGAAATTCATCTTTTACTTTAATGAATGATAAACAATGAAGAGGGTTCAGGTAGTTTATGGTTGACAAAGTTATTACAAAAGCATAAAGTGGCAGAGAAGATTTAAGATCCTGTGTACATTACGCTGAAATCTTATTGTAATTATTGTTTGAATTCATAATTCTTTAGGACTCTTAGATTGCATGCATAGCCTCGTTCAGCACCTGGAATATAGTTACATACATATTCAAGTTGAAAGCATTTATATCCTCTTTTTCTTTTTTTGAAACTAGGGTGTTCAGTAGATTTGCCCGGTGGCAGTGGAACAAGATCCCAAGTACCAGTAGAATGTAAGGCAGACATCTCCTCAATCATAGCCTGGCGCCACCCTGGATGTGAAAGAGCTTCTGCTGTTGTTTTGGGTATAGAAACAGAAGACAAAGAGGAGGTAAAAGCATAGTGCGAAGATGATAAACGATGGTAACTGAGAAAATTATAAATAGGATTAGGATTACGGGTGGAACGAGTACCTTGTCTGAGAGCAATAGGAGGACTACTGCTAACTCCCGAAGAAGGATCCAAGGACGGTTCAGATCAGTTCCTTGAAGCTGTAAACTACACAGCTTCTTAGCAACATGGTAAAGTCTTGCAATGTCATTAGTGTATAAAGCTTTAGCACGATCCCACACCTTTTTACAAGTTTTGTAAGCCCGAAACATAGTCAGCTTTGGTGGATCAATGGTCTGCCACATAAGGTTACATAGCTGGGCATCAATCTTCTTCCAAGTGGTTTTGTCAGCGGCGCGAACATCATCAACAGATTTAGTAAGGTGGTCTTCATAGCCTTGGCCCATGAACCAAAGTTCTACAGAATCAGCCCAAGAAAGGTAATTTTTGGCACCCATCAATTTTTCAGAGGTCATTGTAGCGGTTCCAGAAACGACAGTTGTTAGAACAGCCGGTTTACCACCATTGGAGTTGGTGTCGGGGATTACCTCAGAAGACATGATGGCAGACACTCAGAAACGGCCGGAAAAAGCCTGGGCAGCGGAGAAATTTTGGGGACAGGCCGAAAAAAACAATTTCTGACGAAGAGACACAGCTGATAGTGTCAGCTGGTGGGAAAAGGGAACACGGCTGAGAGATTGCAGCCGGAAAAGAAGAAAAA
>NC_029791.2:35279515-35288805 GCF_000816755.2 Arachis ipaensis
GAGCCGGGTCGGAACCCGCTCTGATACCAACTTGAAATATACGAATGGAGTGAGACAAGGATTGTGTTTTGGATGAATTCCCTTGAGAGAATTATCTCCCAGCGTCAATATATATATATACATAGGTACAGAAATAAAATCCCTTAATACTAGGAGATATGATAGAATCAGATCCCTTAATACTAGGAGATAGAATCAGATCCCTTAATACTAGGAGATCCAACAGAATTAGATATCTAAAGATGGAAACTATATCAAAACAGATCTAATCTGATATTCAACAATAACTAATTGATTTTATTCAAAAAAGGGTGCTGCCAAGAATTGAACAGTAGACCACTTACTCATGGAAGCTTTGATGTCGTGTCATGATCCATCTCTTTCAAAAACTTAATCTGTTATGATAAAGAAGGATGAGTGGCTTATATTTTAACACTAATGAATTCTTGTTCTGCTTAATCAGGAAACAGCAGTATCTGTATTCTACCCTCGGGAAGATATGATAGACCAAGGTTATACAACCTTCGGTTACATGATGATGCAAATGGTAGTAGCACATGGTGGTCGATGTGCTGAACATGTTGTCTATGGTGATGATATAACTGATGGAGGCAGTGATGATCTTGAAAAGATAACAAAGGTAATTAGTAATTTTATATTTTGAGAATTTTGGTACCTCTTGGAAATTATAAATACTGATATGGTTATTATAGGCTGTATTTAAGAAATCACATCATAACTATGCGACTCAGATGTCTACCAATTTATCAATTTGGAGAAGATAAATTTATCCCTTTTGTTGGTTATTGAGGCATATATCAAGATAAATCAAGATGATGTTGAAAACAATTTAAGATCTATGGCATTTTGCAGTCTTTGGATCCATTTGATCTATTTGGCTGGACTGTAATTATAGAACCTAGTAAAAATTCACATATCATAATTTTTCTTATAGAGCGAATTGTTCTTCTGGCTTCTATAAAGTGACACTATTCAGCCAATAGCTTAGTTTAAGTGGTATATTTATATTATATTTGAGTAGTTTTTTTTTCCTATGAACTTTTTTCAGTTTCTACTCCTTAAGTTCAAAGCTTTTGGCTTGAGTAAATTAGCTAAGATTCTGTGGTAGAGTTGTTGGCTTTTGTAATGTCATGGTGTATGGTTAGAAAGGAATTATACCCCCTTTTTACGATGCCTTTTCAACTGTTGATTTCTTTTGGATAGGATTATACTTTTGCCTTCCATTTGGTACTCAGCACATTATTTAGTGGGGACCTTAAATAATATTCAAAGGGATTAACATTCATTGTTACATAGCTTATCTTTTTGGCTCACAGTTATACCTTTTGTATCTATGTCAGAACATAGTTTATCTTCACCTGTAAATTCTATATTATCTGCTATTTTTTCCCCATCCAAAATAAAAACGAATGTAATATCTAAAATAACAAACCAAAACATACCTACTAATTTGTACATAATTTTTTTATGTGCTTGTAAGTTATTGAAGCTGTTAGTGAACTAAATAAATGTAATTTATTAGACATACCTCATTTATTAGACATCACTACTTGGGGTTATTAATCTCCTCCTCCCCCCCCAACCACACACACACACACACAAAAAAAAGAAAAACATGGGAAGGGGTTTGTTGGTGGTGGATCTCACTTCACTATTTTATGCATGACCTCTTTTTGCCTCTAAAGTTCAGTTACTTTTCTTTATAAATTTGATTGATTTGAGAGATTACCTTTCCACAGTAGTATATGGTAATAAACTCATTTGATTTTCATTAGTTTGTTTCTCACTGAAACTCATTTCAGATTGCCAGGGAGATGGTTATCAGCCCTCAAAATTCAAGGTTGGGTTTAATGGCATTAACAAAAAGGGTTGGATTGCTCGATCGGCCAGACAGTCCAGATGGCGAGCTGATAAGATATAGGGTATATATTTCTTCTTTAAAGTAGGTAATATATGATTTTCCTCTCAATATTGTGAATGTAATTTAGCTTTTCTTTCTCTTTATACTTGTGCAGTGGGATGATCCTCAGGTAATTCCTGCAAATATGACACTAGAGGTATCTGAGCTATTTACACGGGAGTTGACAAGGGTAACTTCTGATATGCTTTCTCTGTCTTTTTGTTTCCGCTTTTGAAAGTAACTATTAAGATGCAAGGCAGAATAAGCTTTGAAACATGTGTAATATATTTGGTGCATTTTAAAAAGTTTTCATTTGTGACAGGAATTCAATTTATTATTGCTAATATAATATGCTTTCGATATATGTCTATTTACTTTCTAATTGGAACTATATGATAGAACAATCATAATACTCTTGAATATGTGAAGTAATGACTTACGATTGTGATCCCTGTACCTTAAATAATTTAAATACATTTTTGATATGTTGTTTGATTCTTATGCAATGACAGTACATTGAAGAAACAGAAGAACTTGCAATGAATGCTTTGATGGATAATAGGCATATATTGGACATGGTTGCTAGGGAGCTCTTGGAAAAGTCAAGAATAACTGGATTGGTATGATGCACTTTTTAAGCTGTCACATTTTTTTGGCTTAAGAATTTTGGTTAAGAATGTAGATATACTGGAGTCATATGAAGGATTTATATATGGTCTTCATTGACTTGGAAAAGGCATATAATAGTTACTAAGTGAGGTACTATGGAAGGTCTTGGAAAAGAAGTAAGGATAACCTATATTCTTGCAATTAAGGAGATATATACGATAGGGTTACAACTAGTGTGAGAATCCAAGATGTTATAAGAGCGTACCTTTTCATAATTCATACTAATTGGAGGTGCTTATTGAACATATGCAAGAAACCGTACCATCTTACGTGCTTTCTACAGATGATATTTGTACTTATAGGTGAATCAAGGAAGATTTAAATGGGAAGTTAAATTTGTGGTGACAAGTTTTGACAGTACACAGTTTACGTATTAGTCACAATAAGACTGTGTGTGTCTACTGTAAATTTAGCAAGAGAAAGAACTCAAACATAAAAGTGAAAGTTGGAGAAAATAACATACCATAAATCAAGAGATTTTAAGTATCTTGGTTGTATTATTCAAGACAATGGAGAAATAGATGATGATGTAAACAATAGGATTCAAGTGTTGGTAAAAGTGAAGGAGTGTTTTGGGCTTCATTTGCAACAAAAATGCATCTTTAAAATTTATGGGTAAATGTTATCGGCTTATTGCATTGTCATTAGACCTGATATGTTGTATGGAATGGAGTGTTGGATGGTACAAGGTGAATACGAATATACGTATAGTGTGATCGAAGTAAGAATGCTTAGAGGGATAAGTAGCCATATGCAAATGGATAGAATAAGAAACAAGGACTTGAGAGAGAAAGTTAGGGTGGTACCTATTGTTGAAAGAATGGTGGAATCTCATACTAGATGATTTGGACATGTGGGGAAAAGACCGGTAAGACATCAGGTCAGAGAGTAAATTAGATAGGAGATGGACCAATGTTTATGGACAAATAGAGACTAAAGACTCTAAATGAGGTTATCAGGAGAAGTCTAATAAATAGGTTTATTTTAAACATGATATATGACATATTTATATAGCCGATCCCACCTAATAGAAGGCATTGCTGCTGCTTTTGTTGTCTTCATAATTCTTTCAATAGAAGAAGTGGGATCTGATTGATATATAAGTATCATATAGTTGTTTACTTGTTTTTTGTTCCTCATTTTTGTTTATGGTTGGTTCTCGTAATAGAAGTGCCCTTCGTATATTTCTATCTTATGTGAACATTTATATGGCATATTGTCTTTTATTTTGAACTCATACATTTAAAGGAGGTTGAAGAGAAAATGAAGCCATTGTCTCCCGTAATGTTTGAGGACTTCGTCAAGCCATTCCAAATAAACATAGATGAGGTACCTTTCTTCTGATATTTTTCAATCTCCTTTCGGTCCTTTCTCTGTTAATATCATGCATTTGGGAGCTAGAATAAGCAAATTAGGAATCAAAACCATACATTTTTTATTCTCCTTGGACATGTTGAAATTTGGAATCATGTTAAACAATTGTTGATCTTCAAAGAAACTTGTAGGATGATGCACTTCTTTTTTCTTCCAAACAATTTAGTTACTATAGTTTCATTAATGCAGGAGGGGCCACTTCCTCATAAGGATCACGTGCGATATCAGCCACCGGACTTGTATCCTGCTCCTCTCCATAGATGCTGACACATTTAGATCCCATATTTCCACAACACTTCTGACAGAACTAGTTACAGACACAGGAACCTGTTTAGTGATGATTATGGATCGGGTAGAAGATAGTGGAGCTTTGTGTACATTTTCACTCTTGAATGGTCCAGGGATAATATCTCAGCTGATGAAGTCTTCATGCTGTTTATGCTTTGAAACTGATCAAACTTGTGTTATTAAATAGAGGAAGAAAAACTACTTGACGTATATGTGAAGAATAGTGTATATCCTTTTGTATTAACATGGAAATATGATAGAGGAATGATTCAATTTAGGAGTGGTTCCAACCCCTAATTAGATAATAGATTATATTTCTCCCACTTCTTGTTGCTTGTCTAGATCTTACTTTAAATTTTTCTGATTCGATCCTTGAGTATTGACAATAGGCTTTTGCATCAATTGTATAATATAAATCTATTAGCCAGCAATAAATTCTTAAATGGAGTTTAGATCCACGACAAATTAGTCCTTGATTTGTTGGGTGCTGGGTTGGAGGATATTGTAGAGAAAAAAAAAAGAAAATTAATAAAAATTTCTTAAAAAGCTTGTACACACCGAGCCCCCGTTCTAGTAACTTAGTAATTATTACAATCAAGAATTGATCATGGATAATCACTACAATACATACATCTTAATCTAAAATGAAACAAACTACTATATACATGCATATGTGCATAAAGACATGAATCATTACTATTATGGTTCTGAAAATTGGACCAAATAGACCGATCTAATCATGAACCGTCTCATTCTACGGTTCGGATCAACGTTTAAAACTGTTTAGCTACATTGAAACGGCGCTGTTTTGTGCTTTCCTGAAGAAAAGAAAGCATTCTCCTTCCCCTTGAGCAGCGCAACGCAGGTTTCTGACTTCCCCTTCTCCTCATTCAGAATTTCAAATACAGCCCCCACCTTCCAAAACACAAATCCTAGGTTACTCCCTTACCGTTGCAAGGGTCTTACTCAGTGCTGTCGTCCATTGCGCTTAGACACCACCGTGTCTTTATCTAGTCGTCTGTGTCTCCGCCCTTCCTCATTTCCCAAAACACAACCCTAGCTTATAATAATCTTCCCCACCGTCACAAGGAGTGAGACTCAGCGCTGGCGTCGCATCTGCTCGAAGGTGCCGTCCCTACTGCTTGTCTACTACTCGAAGGCACCAAATCCCTTCTTCTGCTACAAATCCCTCTCCCTCATATTTTGCCACTTCTCCGCATTGCAAACATAAGACTGCCACTTCTTCATACTTTGCCTGTTCGAAGACCACCGAAGGTTAGTCAATTTTTCTTGCTTTCTCTTTTTGTTTTTAATCTGTTGTTTATAAAAAAAATGTGATTTGGTTAATTTAACTTTTAATGTGTTCAGAATGATTTAGTTAAAAATAATTAGTTAATTTTGTGTGTGTTTGTGAGCTCTGATCTCTTATGATGCTATGTTGTAATGTAGTTGACTAATTGCTTGGTTTCGAATTTATGATGAGACCTGAATTTGCTAATTTGTTAAACGGGAGACTTAAATTTGTTGAATGGGAAGCTTGCTAATTACTAATTTAGTTATGCTACTCATTGTTGATTTTGGGTGCATTTTTTAGTTTTGAATTTGTTAAAAGAAAACCTGGTTAATTTTTGTGGGTTTGCTATTTAGTTCTACTTTGTGTAACTTCGTATCTTGCAAAATTAATCTTCCAATGGTTCTAGTTAAGTGCATAAAAAACTCTTTCAAGCCTTGATCAGTTATGTATGAGAGAAGAAGATCAAAACTTCGACTATTATCAAAGGATTTGAGACTTCGAGGTAAAAGAGTCTTTAAAGCAGATAAAAATGGTAGGATAGTTTAGTTTTTAGCCATGAGTAATGTCAATGGAAACAATATTAACTAATCACACTAGATCACGAATCTAAATTGGATATTAATGACTCAAGATTGTCTAATTGCTCTTTCCAAGCAAAAAATGTTCAAAATCTACTCTAAACCTAAACCAAGCATTTTGTCAAACACTTGGAAGGTACAAAAGGAGAGCATAGTAAAATTGTAAGAAATAATAAATTTTACAACTACTCAATGCAAGAAAATGACAATAACAACTCAAACAAGCTATAAAAGAACATAAAACATCAAATGGCATTAAATGAAATCAAAAGTGACAAGAGTGTTCATAAACTAAAAAGTGGCATAAAAGGGAAATTAACAAGAAGAACTAGGAGAATTAAACTACTAGAACATGGAAATATAAATGAAACTACACTAAAACAAGAATTAAAGAGAGAAATTAAAGAGAAAATTAAACTAAGAACCCTAATTTCTAGAGAGAAGAGGGAGCTTCTCTCTCTAGAAACTACCCGAAAACATGGTCCTAAGCTACCCTAATTGCTCCCCCCTTGGCCCTTCTTGAATTTGGCTTCAAATAGTTCAGAAATGAGTTGAATCTGGGCCTGGATGGCTCAGAAATCGCCCCCAGCGTATTGCCTTTAAGTTAGTCACGTGTTGCTTGTCGCGCATACGCGTAGGCCACATATACGTGTTGCCCTGAATTCTGCAAATTCTCATTTCTTCATGAATTCTCCATCTTGCATGCTTTTCTCGTTACTTCTTTAATCCATTCCTTACCTCTTAAACCTGAAATCTCTTAACAAACATATCAAGGCATCAAGTGGAATCAAAGTGAATTAAATTTAGCAAATTAAGGGCCTAAAAAAATGTTTTTACTATTAAGCATAATTTAGGAGAAATTCACAAAATCATGCATTTCATTGAATAAATGTGAGATAAATTGATAAAATCCTCTAAATTCAACACAAGATAAACCACAAAATTGGGGTTTATCAGACGATCCGATAATATTCCGATTGAAGTTTGGAAGGACTTTTGAGAAAAAGGCATCAATCAGTTAACCAAGCTTTTTAATGAGATTTTAAGGTCAAAGAAGATGCCAGATGTGTAGAGAAAGAACACCTTGGTACCCATCTATAAGAATAAGGGGGATATACAGAGTTGCAGAAACTATAGAGGGATCAAGCTCATGAGTTATACCATGAAGTTATGGAAAAAGGGTGATAGAACAGAAGTTAAGACAAGAGACACAAGTAATAGAGAACTAATTTGGTTTTATGCCTGACAGATCCACCACTAAAGTTACATACCTGTTAAGAAGGATGATGAAGAGGTATTGTAATAATAAAATGGATCTACATATAGTGTTTATTGATTTAAAAAAAGCATATGATAAGGTGCCAAGGGAGGTCTTATGAAAGGTTTTGGAAAGGAAGAGAGTAAGGATCACATATATTCGTGTAATTAAAGACATGTATGATGGGGCTATAACTAGTGTGAAGACTCAAGGTGATGTGACAAAGGAATTTTCTATTGATACAGAATTACAACAAGAATGATCCTTAAGTCCATACCCTTTCACATTAGTCTTGGAAGTACTCACAGAGCATATCCAAGAGCCTGTGCCATGGTGCATGCTTTTAGCTGATGATATCGTCCTTATGGGAGAGTCAAGGGAATACCTAAATAAGAAGTTGGATTTATGGAGAGAACCTCTAGAAGTGTATGGTCTACGCATAAACCGTAGCAAGATGGAATATATAGAATGTAAGTTTGGCCACCGAAGGAAAAACTCTAATACAGAGGTGAAGATTGAAGAAAACATCCTATGAAAAGTTAAAAGTTTTAGGTATCTTGGGTGCATCATACAGGATAATAAAAAGATTGAACATGATGTAAATCATAGGATCCAAGCAGATTGGACAAAATGGCGGAGTGCATCTAATTTTATATGTGACAAAAAGTGCCTTTAAAACTTAAAGGTAAATTCTATCACACTGTTATTAGCCTGCTATGCTTTATGGTACAGAGTGTTGGGCGCCCTAAGAGGAGCACGAACATAAGTTAAATGTGGCAGAGATGAAGATGTTGAGATGGATGAGTGGTCATATGCGATTGGATAGAATAAGGAACAAAGATATAAGAGAGAGAGTTGGAGTAGCACCTATTCTCGAAAAGATGGTAGAATTGCATCTCAGGTGGTTTAGACATGTGAGAAGAAGACCGACAGAGTATCCAGTTAGGAAGATGGATGAGATAGAAGATGGACAAGGGGTGAAAGACAGAGGAAGACTTAGGAATACCATCCATGAGGTGGTCAAATGAGATCTATATATAAACAGTTTCTCTGTAGACATGATACATGATAGAGCTCAATAGCGTCATTTGATTCATGTAGCCGACTCTATCTAATGAGACAAGGTTTTGTTGTTGTTGTTATTGTTGTTGTTCTATGAATGACTGAATAATATTATGAAAATATATCTAACATGATGAGAGAGATTTGAATGATAATAGAAAAATATAATGATGTAATCTGAGTTATGAAACATTCATGTTTAAAGTGCCAAAAGTATTGCCCAAAAAATTCAGAGATAAGCATATGTAAGTTAACAAGCGATACAGTTTGAGATCTGAGGACTATGAATGTATTTTTCTCTTGTAAAAATGATAATTGGGATGTATGCTTAGTAGGGAGGGGGCACTGGTATCTTAAATCAATGCTATTAGCTTGATTTAATTGAAAATTGTAGGTCCTGACATTTTGACTGAAGATCGGAATGATGCTGGCTACTATGCATTGTGCATATTAAAAATCTTAGTATTATTGGCATTTGTGGTGCTTGGCTAGGGTCTAGTTAGGATATAAATAACAATTTTCTAATTATACGATGGACAAGTATATTTATTATCGGAGCATGTTGATAACAGTCTTATTCTAATTAGAGTATCAAGTGTTGAAAAGCAATGTTTTGAAAATTGAACCGAATCGGCCAGTTTAACCGAGTTAATCGGAAACCAATCACCGATCCGGTTCGATTGATATGAAGAACCGTCTTACAAAAAATCGATTTAAGAATCAGACAAACTGGCGGTTCACATTGTCAAAATCGACTAGATTCAGAGCTACCCACTACCCAGTACCCACCGTACCCACCCACGCCCCTCTCTCTCAGTGCTAACCCTAACGAACCTAGCCACCATT
>NC_029791.2:35288879-35350962 GCF_000816755.2 Arachis ipaensis
TTGGGTCAGCTCGTTTCTCCTCGCTCCTCGCATCGTCAAGCCCGAGGGTGCTGTTAAGCCCGGACCTGTCTTCCTCTTCGTCGACCGCCCTGAACCCGTCATAAAGCCTGAGGTTGCTGTCGTTGCCGCCGAACATTTCTGCTGCTCGATGTCTACTTAGTCCTGTTCTCCTTGCCGTCACAAACGTGCCTACTTGGCCGTCTTCTCTTCACCGTTACCTCCATTCCACTGCTCGGCCATCACTTCCACGCATGTTCTCCGGTAAGCACTTATCTACTTGTTCTTTAGTTAAAACACATTTACTTTTTGTGAGTTGTCACTGAGTTCCAAATCCAACATGGGATGTAAATAATAATGAAGAGAAGGAGTTTAACAAGCAACACAAAATATAAAAAAATAAAAAAATAACTTCTTACAAATTTGGTGGTGGTTTGTTGAAAAAAACAAGTTTTAGAAGAGGCAAAGAAGTCCTATGTTTTTTTTTTCTTGTTAATTTTTATATTTTCTGAGTTAATTTTTATATGATTGTTGTATGGATTCTGACTTCTGAGTTAATTGTATGAATTCTAATTTAATTGTATGGATATTGAATTCTGGATTAATTTTATGGATATTAGATTCAAACTGGATTCTCTGCTTATTTTCAGGGTTTTGTTGTTTGAAGTTTGTTAATTGGATTCTCTAGCTCCTTTTGAGTTTTGAATCTTTTGATTGCTTAGAAATTTGATCTTATTTTTTTATTTAACCTTTTCAGTGATTTCTTGAAAATTGCAAGATTGATTTTTTGTCTGAGTTGTTGATTCTGGTTATGATTTTTCTGATTTTCAGTTAATGGTGCTATGGTATATTGTTATTATTTATTTATTTTCTTTTAGTTTCTATGAAACTGGAATAAAGTGATGGTGGTAGAATATGATGTATTTATTATTTATGTGTATTTTTTATTTTTATTAGTTATGTTTAAGGTTGTTTGTAAACTTTTAATGAATAATTTATTATGTGAAATTGTGAAATTTTAAATTTATCAATGTTAAAAATTATTAAATTTAAATATTTAAAAATTTGTCACATTTTAATATTTTTATTTTATATTTAATTAAATTGATTGGAGTCTAATTAAACTTCTAAACTATTGAATCAATTACTCTACTGATTTATTGACGAGTTCAGTTCTAGCAATTTGTTGAAAAGAATGAAAGGAAAGAAGTGATCAAACAAGTTACACAGAAAATGTAGTAATAATAATAATGTCTGTGTGTGTGTGTGTGTTAGAACTAGGGATCCTAAGGTTTGGAATCGAGAAGAGTATCTACATTTGGAAAACGATTCTTTTTCTGTTTTTATCACCAATCTGCCACAAGATATTTCAAAGAAGGAATTATTTTAATTGTTTCATTGGATGGGGAGAATCAATGACATCTATTTAGCTCGGAAACGGAAAAATGAGAAGGTGTACTTGTTTGCGTTCGTTCAATACACGACGAAAGGGGAGCGATGAAGGCTATAGCAGAAATGCATTATACAAGTATAAGGGGGGGAAGATAATCTTCGTAGGGGAGGCTAAGTATAGAAGGCCAAGGGAGGGGATGACCACTGGGATACAAAAGGGAGATATTATAAGAACTGGTGTAGAGAACAGGCAACCTAGGGGAGGTAAAAGTCCTACAATAGTGGAAGAAAAAAAGAAGGATATATCTGTCAAGGACCCGCATGGAAACGGTTGGACGAAGAAGGTTGAAGTTCCAATAGCAAAAGAGAATTTTGATTGGCTGCTAAGGAGTCTAGTAGGAGGAACGACGATGGCCATTAACTTCAAATCGCTACAGAGAGCGCTCAGAAAGAATTTTTCGCAAGTTGTTGAAGTCAGAGAACTTGGAGCTTACAAAGCCTTGCTAGTTTTTGACACTGTGAAGAATGCAGAGGAAGTGTTCACGTTCAAAATGAATAGTTTCCTACAATTTTTTCATAGTGTATGGAGATGGGAAGAATCGAAATGTAGTGAGACTAGAAGAGTTTGGCTAGAATGTTATGGAGTTCCTTTACATATTTGGTCAGTGAAAACGTTTAACACGATAGACGGCCTATGGGGAGAAGTATTCAAGTGTGATGAAATGACGAAGTCAGCCTTATCGTTCAGTTCTGGTCGAGTACTAATTAATACTTGTGCATTCGACGTGATTAAGGAATGGGTGCATATTACCGTAGGTACTAGTGGTTTTGATGTCTTTATAAAGGAGGTGGGATGGCGGCGGCTTGGGATCCGGTGGTTGAGATCCTCATGGAACGGGCAAATGAAGGAGATGAAGACAAGGGTAGAATGGTAACATCAGATATCTTTCTGAATGAATGCAATCAAGAGAATTCAAAACAATATCAAGTGCAACGGAAAACGGATTATTTCAGATTTAATGGAAATTGTTAGGCAATTAATAATTATGTGGAGGTTGATTCAGAAAGAACAGATACATATATTGGCGTTGATAAGGGAAGTGGGACCAAAAGAGTTGAGGTAAGTGTCCAAGGGTGGAATGCTTTGGGTCTGGGCTCTAATGATTCAGAGGCCCACAAACAATGCTGCAATTCCTGCCTCCTGAAGGGCCACAAAGGAATTGGGCCTGCGAATGAGAAGCGGATGGGCTGGGAGCATTTGGCACAAGAGACCGGCAAGGAAGGTGGGCCAGGTCAGGAACTGGACATGTGCTTCGATTCGGGCCAGGCAAGTCCGTCCTTGAGAGATGTTATTCCATGCGGAACGGGTTGCGCGACTCAGCCTACTCAATTCCCTGATCACGCTGCTATGATAGAAGGACTCCCGCGGTCCATTGAGCCAAGGAAACATGATATGGATGCCCATCTCGGAAGCCAAACACGAGGCAACTGCAACGTTGTCGTGGAGGGCCTGGCAGCAAAGGTGTATGAGATTGTACAGGACAAAGGACCGACAGTGGAGGAGCCGGATTGCAGGAGAGCGAACCGGGAAATCGAGGGTGGCCAAAGAGTGCAATCTCAAGAAGATGAGAACAATTATGTAGAGGTCGGAGCTGGATACAAAGCTAGGGAACATGAAATTGTTGAAGAAAGGGGTACAGAGGATGTAGGATCCAATGCAGGAGAGGAAGAAATAAATCAAGATGTTGATCAGAGGCCTACACAGGAATTTCAGTTAATCGAAAATAAAGAAACATGGAAGTTGGCAATGGAGTATGTGCGATTTTTTATGATGAAGAAGAAGACATTATGGCAATCTTATAAAGTCAGAATGAAGCTATGGCGGCAAAAAGAAGAACGGCAAAACAAAAGGAGAAAGATAGGAGGAGTAGGCCTAAACAACATAACAAGGTGTGTAAAAATTTTTTTAAATGATTTATAGTTGTTGGAGTATTAGAGGACTAAGAGGGGATGGAAAATTGAGTATGGTGAAAGAGTTAAAAAAGAAGTTTAGATTAAATATGCTAGGTTTGATTGAAACTAAGAGGGAGGTAGTGACTAAATTTGATGTAGTTCGACTGTGGGGTTGTGACACGATGGGCTGGGATTATGTGGAATCAGTAGGAGCCTCTGACGGTTTATTATTAATATGAGACGATTTGTTGTTTAAACGATTGAACTGCTATAAAGGAGATGGTTGGCTTTGCGTTCAAGGTTTGCTGACAAAAAATAACTTTAGTTGTGCATTCTGTTTGGTGTATGGAGCACATGTCCGAAGTGAGAAACCGATGATGTGGGAGGAGTTAAGCTATATTGTGGGTTTATGTCAAGTTCCATTTTGTTTCTTGGGAGACTTTAATGAGATACTAAGGTTGGAGGAAAGAAGAGGCCCTGCTAGTTTACTGGTGTCTGCAGAAGACTTTAAGGAATGGGTGCAAGATTTATAGCTAGTGGATTTACCGATAACTGATTGGAAATTCACATGGTTTTGAGGTTGTTCGTGCAGCCGTATAGATAGGGTTCTGGTCAGTGTGCAGTGGCTGGAAGATTTTCCAGATACTTGATTGAGAGGAGGACCTAGAGTGCTGTCAGACCATTTCCCGTTGATTCTAGAAGATGCAAGACTTAGTGCGTGTCCAAGACCGTTCCGAAGCTTAGACTCCTGGTTTACACATGAAGGGTTTCTGAGGATGGTGAAGGATGAGTGAAGAAACTTGGGTGACGAACAATTCACTAGTAAGCTAAAGGCATTGACGGTGCCATTGAGGAGATGGCACAAGGACAATTTTGGGGACATTGACGACAAGATAAAGAAGTTTGAGGAAGAGATTAAAAAGATTGATGATATGGTTAGTGCTAGTAGTTATAATGGAACATTGGAGGCTATACGGAAGGCTTTTGTGACTTGTTGTGCGAAGTGGTATGCCAGAAAAGAGATCCATTGGAAGCAGATGTCGCGATCTCAACATGCTAGAGATATGGACAAGAACACCAGATACTTTCATAACTTAGCATCAACTAGAAGAAGGAACAACAGAATTGATTCCCTAGTAGTCAATGGCAGAGTGGTGAGGAACCAGGCCAGAATAAAAGTGGCAATTACAGGATTTTACAAAGAGTTATATCGACAGGAATATACTCCGAGGATTGGAATCCGTGATGGGTTGGTAAAGCAGATTAATAAGGAAGAGGCAGTAGAGTTAGAGGTGATGCCATTGCCTGAGGAAATACGAGAGGCTGTAACAACCACCCCTTCTAGAAACAAAATTAAAATTCAAAATTTGAAAATCAGTTAGGAGATAAGCTTAGAATTTTGAATTTATGGATAGGAACCTAGTAACCACCCTCCATTTGAAATTTAAAATATCCCAACCACCCTATCCTCAAATGTATATAAATAGGGGAGCACCCATAGGAAGAAAATCACTCCTCTAAAATACTAATCCTCTCACTTCTCTCTCTACAAAGAAATAATATTCTGTGTGCAAACACAAAAGGCAAGCTCGAAGAAGCGTTAGGAAAAAGAGTAGGAAATTATGCCTTTCTCACTTTATGTTGGCATGTAGTATGCTCTAGTTATTTTTTTTCTATCCATGCATGGTTACTATCTTTCATGTGTCTCATGGCATTAAGTACCTTTTTCTCATCCCTTATCCATATTGACCATGTCTATCTATTTTTGTCATTCATAATCTCTTGACTCACGAGTACATACCTTTCTACCATGTTTTATTTAATTATTTAGTATATCCTAATTTTATCCGATGCATTTACATGACTTTTCATATCATTATATCATTAATGTTTCTTTAATGTTGAGAGTACATACCTTTCTACCATGTTTTATTTAATTATTTAGTATATCTTAATTTTATCCGATGCATTTACATGATTTTTCATATCATTATATCATTAATGTTTCTTTAATGTTGAGAGTACATACCTTTCTACCATGTTTTATTTAATTATTTAGTGTATCCTAATTTTATCCTGTGCATTTACATGACTTTTCACATCATTATATCATTTATGTTTCTTTAATGTTGAGAGTATGATGAGCGGGTATTTTATACGCTTTTTGGGGTTAATTTCATATAGATTTTAGTATATTTTAGTTAGTTTTTAGTTTATTCTCATTAGTTTTTAGGCAAAATTTATATTTCTGGACTTTACTACGAGTTTGTGTGTTTTTCTGTAATTTCAGGTATTTTCTGGCTGAAATTGAGGGAGTTGAGCAAAAATCTGATTCAGGCTGAAAAAGGACTGCTGATGCTGTTGGATTCTGACCTCTCTGCACTCAAAATGGAATTTCTGGAGCTACAGGAGTCCAAATGGTGCGCTTTCAATTGCGTTGGAAAGTAGACATCCAGGGCTTTCCAGCAATATATAATAGTCCATACTTTGCTCAAGAATAGACGACGTAAACTGGCGTTCAATGCCAGTTCTATGCTGCAGTTTAGCGTCCAGCGCCAAAAACAAGTCAAAAGTTGGAGTTCAACGCCAGAAATGGATCCAAAGCTGGCGTTGAACGCCCAAAACAGCCCTATGCACGTGAGAAGCTTTAGTCTCAGCCCCAGCACACACCAAGTGGGCCCCAGAAGTGGATTTCTGCACCATCTATCAGAGTTTACTCATTTTCTGTAAACCTAGGTTACTAGTTTAGTATTTAAACAACTTTTAGAGATTTATTTTGTATCTCATGACATTTTAGATCTAAAATTTATACCTTTTGGCAGCATGAGTCTCTAAACCCATTGTTGGGGGTGAGGAGCTCTGCTGTGTCTCAATGAATTAATGCAAGTAATTCTGTTTTCCATTCAAACATGCGTGTTCCTATCTAAGATATCCATTNNNGCATTTGGACCCTTATCACTGGAAGGATGGATGGTAGCCATTGACAACGGTGATCCACCAACACACAGTTTGCCATAGGAAGATGTGCGTGCGTGAATCAGAAAACAGAGAAAAGCAGAATTCCAGAAGACAAAGCATCTCCAAAACTCTAACATATTCTCCATCAGTGCATACAAGTATAATTTGTGTTCTGCCCTTTTTATTCCTTGCAATCAAAATTGATAAGTGAAGTATTTTATTATTTTCCTGACTAAGAGTTACAAGATAACCATAGATTTCTTCAAGCCAACAATCTCTGTGGGATCGACCCTTACTCACGTAAGGTATTACTTAACCCCTCTACTGCTTCATATGGGAGTAGCATCTGCATACCCTCCATTGGAGTTAGTAGCTTTTAGTTGAATCCTCAACTCATTATCATGGTGCAGCAAAGCTGCCAGTATTCCGGTCTTCCACAGGAAGAACCTACAGAGTTTCTGGCACAGTTTTCACAAATTGCTGACACAGTACATGATAAGGAGGTAGATCAGGATGTCTACAGATTATTACTGTTTCCATTTGCTGTAAAAGATCAAGCCAAGAGGTGGTTAAATAACCAACCTAAGGCTAGCATAAGGACATGGAAACAGTTGACAGAAAAATTCCGGAATCAATACTTTCCTCCAAAACGGATGACACAGCTAAGACTGGACATCCAAGGCTTTAAACAAGGAGATAATGAATCTCTTTATGATGCCTGGGAGAGATACAGAGAGATGCTACGAAAATGCCCCTCTGAAATGTTTTCAGAGTGGGTTCAGTTAGACATCTTCTATTATGGGCTTACAGAAAGAGCTCAGATCTCTTTAGATTGCTCAGCTGGTGGATCTATCCACATGAGAAATACAATTGAAGAAGCTCAAGAGCTCATTGATATAGTTGCTAGAAATCAACATCTGTACTTAAGCAGTGACCCCTCCATGAAAGAAGAGGCTAAAACAGTAACTACTGAACTCAGTCCTGCAGAGCAAGCTGCTGAATTCAATCAGCAATTGGATTTTCTAACAAAGCAGTTAGCTAAATTCAAGGATAAACTACAAGAGACAAGGATGGCTAATATAAACATGAAAGTACAATTAAAGCAAACAAGGCAGCAGCTGTCAAAACAAATAACAGAAGAATGCCAAGCAGTTCAACTAAGAAGTGGGAAAGCACTAACTACCCCACTTCAAAGCAGTAGGAAACCAAGAAATGAGCAAACCACCCAAAATCCATCTGAGGACAGTAAGAGCCCAGGAAAAAATAATTATGGCGCTAAAACGCCAGAAGTTGGGTGGAAGGCTGGCGCTGAACGCCCAGACCATGCTCAGGACTGGCGTTCAACGCCAGAAACAAGCAAGGATCTGGCGTTGAACGCTTGGTTTAACTGAAGAAGTTAAACCAACCCGGATATGTCTCCAACTTGCTGATGGCTCATTTAAATACCCATCAGGCGTGATTGAAGACATGATTGTCAGAGTTGGGCCATTCGCCTTTCCCACTGACTTTGTAGTGCTGGAAATGGAAGAGCACAAGAGTGCTACTCTCATTCTAGGAAGACCCTTCCTAGCAACTGGACGAACTCTCATTGATGTCCAACAGGGGGAAATAACCCTGAGAGTCAATGATGATGAGTTTAAGTTGAATGCTGTCAAAGCCATGCAGCATCCAGCCACATCAAAAGACTGCATGAAAGTTGATCTTATTGACACTTTGGTGGAAGAGATCAACATGGCTGTGAGTCTCGAATCAGAGTTGGAAGACATTTTCAAAGATGCTCAGCCTGATTTGGAGGATTCAGAGGAAATGAAAGAGCCTCTGAAATTTCCTCAGGAAGAGGAAAAACCTCCTAAACCCAAGCTCAAACCATTACCACCATCCCTGAAATATGCATTTCTGGGAGAAGGTGACACTTTTCCAGTGATCATAAGCTCTGCTTTAAATCCACAGGAAGAGGAAGCACTTATTCAAGTGCTAAGGACACACAAGACAGCTCTTGGGTGGTCCATAGGTGATCTTAAGGGCATAAGCCCAGCTAGATGCATGCACAAAATCTTATTGGAGGATAATGCTAAACCAGTGGTTCAACTACAGAGGCGGCTAAATCCAGCCATGAAGGAAGTGGTGCAGAAAGAGGTCACCAAATTACTAGAGGTTGGGATTATTTATCCTATTTCTGATAGCCCCTGGGTGAGCCCTATTCAAGTTGTCCCCAAAAAAGGAGGCATGATAGTGGTTCATAATGAAAAGGATGTGTATTGACTACAGAAGGCTCAATACAGCCACCAGAAAGGATCATTTTCCTTTGCCTTTCATAGACCAGATGCTAGAAAGACTGGCAGGTCATGATTATTACTGCTTTTTGGATGGCTACTCAGGCTATAACCAGATTGCAGTAGATCCCCAGGATCAAGAGAAAACAGCATTCACATGTCCATCTGGAGTGTTTGCTTATAGAAGGATGCCATTTGGACTGTGTAATGCGCCTGCAACCTTCCAGAGATGCATGCTCTCTATTTTCTCTGATATGGTGGAAAAATTTCTGGAAGTCTTCATGGATGACTTCTCAGTATATGGAGACTCATTCAGCTCCTGTCTTGATCACCTGAAACTAGTTCTGAAAAGATGCCAAGAGACCAACCTGGTTTTAAACTGGGAAAAATGTCACTTTATGGTGACTGAAGGGATTGTCCTTGGGCATAAAATTTCAAACAAGGGAATAGAGGTGGATCAAGTAAAAATAGAGGTAATTGAAAAATTACCACCACCTGCCAATGTTAAGGCAATCAGAAGCTTTCTGGGGCATGCAGGATTCTATAGGAAGTTTATAAAGGATTTTTCAAAAATCGCAAAACCTCTGAGCAATCTGCTAGCTGCTGACACGCTATTTATGTTTGACACAGAGTGTCTACAGGCGTTTGAAATGCTGAAAGCCAAGCTGGTCACAGCACCAGTTATTTCTGCATCAGACTGGACATTACCATTTGAGCTAATGTGTGATGCTAGTGATCACGCCATTGGTGCGGTGCTGGGGCAGAGGCATGACAAGCTTCTGCACGTCATTTATTATGCTAACCGCGTTTTAAATGATGCCCAGAAAAATTACACAACCACAGAAAAAGAATTGCTTGCAGTGGTTTATGCCATTGACAAGTTTAGATCATACTTGGTAGGATCAAAGGTGATTGTGTATACTGACCATGCTGCTCTCAAATATCTACTCACAAAGTAGGATTCAAAACCCAGGCTCAT
The DNA here is from genome assembly GCF_000816755.2 of Arachis ipaensis. Lineage (NCBI taxonomy): Eukaryota > Viridiplantae > Streptophyta > Magnoliopsida > Fabales > Fabaceae > Arachis > Arachis ipaensis. The sequence goes on from NC_029791.2 coordinate 35,298,432, forward strand.
AAGATGGGTGTTGCTTCTGCAAGAGTTTGATATAGAAATAAGAGACAGAAAAGGGACAGAAAACCAAGTGGCTGATCATTTGTCCCGGATAGAGCCAGTAGAAGGGACGTCCCTCCCCTCTCCTGAGATCTCTGAGACTTTCCGTGAGCGAATGGCCACCAAGGTCCTCCAATGTGGCTTCTATTGGCCCACACTCTATAAAGATTCCCGAGAGTTCGTACGTAATTGTGACAGTTGCCAAAGAGCTGGTAATCTGCCTCATGGTTACGCCATGCCTCAACAAGGAATCTTGGAGATTGAGTTGTTTGACGTATGGGGAATTGACTTCATGGGACCTTTTCCACCATCATACTCAAACACTTATATTCTGGTGGCTGTTGACTACGTATCAAAATGGGTAGAGGCCGTTGCCACACCCACCAATGATACTAAAACAGTGCTGAAGTTCCTCCAGAAATATATCTTCAGCAGGTTTGGGGTCCCTAGAGTACTAATCAGTGATGGGGGCACTCACTTCTGCAACAAACAGCTTTACTCTGCCATGGTCCGGTATAGGATTCGCCACAAGGTGGCGACTCCATATCATCCACAGACTAATGGACAAGCTGAAGTCTCTAACAGAGAGCTAAAAAAAATCCTAGAATGGACTGTAAGTACCCGTAGAAAGGATTGGGCAAGAAGCTTGGATGATGCTCTATGGGCATACAGAACAGCATTCAAGACTCCTATAGGGACCTTTCCATACCAACTTGTGTTTGGTAAGGCATGTCACTTGCCCGTGGAACTGGAACATAAAGCCTACTGGGCAACCAGATTCCTAAACTTTGATGCCAAATTAGCTGGAGAAAAAAGATTGCTCCAGCTAAATGAACTAGAGGAATTCAGATTCACTGCTTTCGAAAATGCCAAGCTTTATAAAGAAAAATAAAAAAATGGCATGACAGGAAGCTGTCATCTAGAATCTTTGAACCAGGACAAAAGGTTCTATTGTTTAACTCTAGGCTCAGGCTATTCCCCGGGAAACTAAAGTCCCGGTGGAGGGGACCATATGTGATTACAAGTGCATCACCATATGGTTATGTGGAGCTTCAAGATATTGATTCTGATAAGAAGTTCATTATTAATGGACAGAGAATCAAGCACTATCTTGAAGGCAATGTTGAGCAAGAGTGCTCAAGGCTGAAGCTAGATTAAAAGCTCAACAAGGTCCAGCTAAAGACAATAAAGAAGCGCTTGCTGGGAGGCAACCCAGCCATGGGGCATCACTTCCTCTATGCATTTTGCCCTATTCTTAATTTTATTTGTTTATATAAAGTTCATTGATCCTAAGGTAAAGAGTCAATTGTATAAGTTCACAGGGTTACAGAAGGATTCTGCACGCAAAACAGATAAAAAGAGCTCACTGGCAAGAAAATGCCAGTAAAAGTCTGTTTTGGGCGTTTAACGCCATATTTACAGCGTTCTGGGCGTTCAGAAAAACGCCCAGTAACAAAGGACTTCCTGGCGTTCAACGCCAGAAATAAGCAGCAGCTGGGCGTTGAACGCCCAGGAGAAGTAGCATTTGGGCGTTCAAACGCCAGGATGGTGGGGAGGAGGTAAATTCGTTTTTCTTCATATTTTTCATTTTAATCCTAATTTTCATGTTTCAATTCATGATTTCTTGCATAAACATGTTAAGAACCCTGATTTCTAAAAACCCTAATTTCTAAAAACCCTTCTTTAAAAATATTAAATGTATCTTAATTCATAAGCACAAATCCTTTTTTTCAATCCAACTCAACTCTTTTTCAAAATTTTCAAAACAAATCTCTCTCTTTTCATTCAAAAATCTTTTCAACTAAGCAATATCTTTTTCAAATCTCCATACTATCTTTTTCAAAATTCCAAATCTATCTTTTTCAAATATCTTTCATATCTTTTCAATTTTAAATCATATCTTTTCTTACCATATTTTTTTTCTAAAAATTATATCTTCTATCTTATCTTTCTCCCTATTTTTCGAAAATCCACCCCCCTCTCCCTTTAAATATGGGTTCGGCCTCCCTCCCTTCCCATCCATCAGTGCACCTAGCTCTCCTTCTCTCCCTCTCCTTTCTTTTCTTTTTGCTTGAGGACAAGCAAACCTCTAAGTTTGGTGTGCTTATCCGTGATCACTAAGATCATAGCTCCTAAAGGAAAACAACCCACTCCAAGAGGCAAGAAAGAAAGTGTTCCAAAACCACTTTGAAATCAAGGGAAGTTCTTAACTAAAGAACACTCAGACCATTATTACAAAATAATGGGTCTAAGATCAGTGATCCCGGAAGTTAGATTCGATCTGAAAGAAGACGAATATCCGGAGATCCAGGAGTAAATTCGAATCAGGAACTGGGAGATCCTAGCTAATCCTGAATCGAAAGTGGGAAGGAATATGGTCCAGGAGTTCTATGCTAATATGTGGCATACAGACAAGCAAAGACTATCTGGATCTGCTATCTATGACTATCGGACCTTGGTCAGAGGAAAGATTGTTCATACCCACCCTGACAAGATCAGGGAGATCTTAAAGCTACCTCAGCTGAAAGATGATCCAGACTCCTTCAATAGGAGAATAATGAGAACAGACAAGGGACTGGATAAGACTCTAGAGGATATATGTATCCCTGAAGCCAGGTGGACCACCAGCACGAAAGGTGTTCCAAATCAACTCAAAAGAGAAGATCTCAAACCAGTCGCCAGAGGATGGCTGGATTTCATTGGGCATTCTCTGCTGCCCATTAGCAACCGTTCTGAAGTCACTATTAGAAGAGCAGTGATGATCCATTGCATCATGATGGGAAAGGAAGTGGAAGTTCATCAACTGATTTCAACTGAATTTTACAAAACTGCAAACAAAAATTCCAAAGATGCCAGGTTGGCTTATCCAAGCTTGATTTCTATGCTCTGCAAGGACGCTGGAGTAAGGATGGGAATAACTGAGTATATCTCAATTGAGCGACCAATCACCAAAGCATCAATGGAAAAACAACAAGCACAGGATGACCCCATCAAGAAGAAAACACAGGAATTTCTCCCAGAAATCCCTCAATCTGAATACTGGGAGTATCTTGAAACATCAGTTACCAAGATGCAAGAAGCTATGGAACAAATAATGAAAGAACAGAAGGAACAAAGTAGCATTCTTTGCTATTTGATTAAAGAACAGGAGGAGCAAGGGCGCGACTTAAGGGAATTGAAGCGCCAGAAATTATCTCTTAAAGGACCAAGCACCCCACAGATTAGAAGAACATCCACTCCCCAGAACCAAGGTTGTTAAATTCCAATCTTAGCCTTAACTCTGTGATAACTGTTCTGATTCTAGTTTTACCTTAGGAGTCATATAGTAGTAATTAGTATCTATATTTTTGATTTTATCTCCAATTAAGCTATAATTTAATTTTCTCATCATCATCAAACATGAATAAAATAGAAGAATTTCTTTAGAATAAGAGGCAATAATTTTTGAGTTTTTAATAAGAACATTCTAATTATTTACATGTGGTGGCAATGCTTTCTGTCTTCTGAATGAATGCTTGAACAGTGCATATGTCTTTTGAATTTGATGTTTAAGACTGTTAAATATGTTGGCTCTTGAAAGAATGATGAACATGAGACATGTTATTGATAATCTGAAAAATCATAAAAATGATTCTTGAAGCAAGAAAAAGCAGCAAAGAACAAAAGCTTGCAGAAAAAAAAAAAAGCCAATAGCCCTTAAAACCAAAAGGTAAGGGTAATAAAAAGGATCCAAGGCTTTGAGCATCAGTGGATAGGAGGGTCTAAAGGAATAAAATCCTGGTCTAAGCGGCTGAACCAAGCTGTCCCTAACCATGTGCTTGTGGCGTGAAGGTGTCAAGTGAAAACTTGAGACTGAGCGGTTAAAGTCAAGGTCCAAAGCAAAAAGAAGAGTGTGCTTAAGAACTCTGGACACCTCTAATTGGGGACTTTATTACTATGAGTTTGTGTATTTTTCTGTAATTTCAGGTATTTTCTGGCTGAAATTGAGGGAGCTGAGCAAAAATCTGATTCAGGCTGAAAAAGGACTGCTGATGCTGTTGGATTTTGACCTCTCTGCACTCAAAATGGAATTTCTGGAGCTACAGGAGTCCAAATGGCACGCTTCCAATTGCGTTGGAAAGTAGACATCAAGGGATTTCCAGCAATATATAATAGTCCATACTTTGCTCAAGGATAGACGACGTAAACTGGCGTTCAACGCCAGTTCCATGCTGTAGTCTGGCGTCCAGCGCCAGAAACAAGTCAAAAGTTGGAGTTCAACGCCAGAAATGGATCCAAAGCTGGCGTTGAACGCCCAAAACAGCTCTATGCGCGTGAGAAGCTTTAGTCTCAGCCACAGCACACACCAAGTGGGCCCTAGAAGTGGATTTCTGCACCATCTATCATAGTTTACTCATTTTCTGTAAACCTAGGTTACTAGTTTAGTATTTAAACAACTTTTTAGAGATTTATTTTGTATCTCATGACATTTTAGATCTGAACTTTGTACCTTTTGACGGCATGAGTCTCTAAACTCCATTGTTGGGGGGTGAGGAGCTCTGCTGTGTTTCAATGAATTAATGCAAGTAATTCTGTTTTCCATTCAAACATGCGTGTTCCTATCTAAGATATCCATTCGCACTTCAATGTGAATATGATGAACGTGACAATCATCATCATTCCCCCACGAACGCGTGCCTGAAAACCACTTCCGTTCCACTATAGAATGAATGAATATCTCTTGGATCTCTTAATCAGAATCCTCGTGGTATAAGCTAGATTGATGGCAGCATTCAAGAGAATCTGGAAAGTCTAAACCTTGTCTGTGGTATTCCGAGTAGGATTCAGAGATTGAATGACTGTGACGAGCTTCAAACTCGAGAGTGCTGGGCGTAGTGACACACGCAAAAGGATAGTAAATCCTATTCCGGTACGATTGAGAACCTGCAGATGATTAGCCGTGCGGTGACAGCGCATTTGGACCCTTATCACTGGAAGGATGGATGGTAGCCATTGACAACGGTGATCCACCAACACACAGTTTGCCATAGGAAAACGTGCGTGCGTGAATCAGAAAACAGAGGAAAGCAGAATTCCAGAAGACAAAGCATCTCCAAAACTCCAACATATTCTCCATCAGTGCATACAAGTATAATTTGTGTTCTGCCCTTTTTATTCCTTGCAATCAAAATTGATAAGTGAATTATTTTATTGTTTTCCTGACTAAGAGTTACAAGATAACCATAGATTGCTTCAAGCCAACAATCTCCGTGGGATCGACCCTTACTCACGTAAGGTATTACTTGGACGACCCAGTGCACTTGCTGGTTAGTGGTACGAGTTGTAAAAAGTGTGATTTATAATTCGTGCACCAGAGTACATACCTTTTTACCATGTTACATTTAATTATTTAGTATATCCTAATTTTATCCATCTTCATGAGTGCTTCTTGTATGACCCTCTTTCATGTATGCTTAAAATAACCTTGATTGTAAATTGAACTAAGGGAATGATCCTTCGGTAAGGGAAGGTGACCCCAAAAGACAAGATATCGATATGATCCTTCGGTAAGGGAAGGTGATCGCCAAAACGTTTGGGATAAGAACCTTCGGTAAGGGAAGGAGACTCCCACCTTTTATACCGGTTTGAGCTCAATACCTTCCATAAAAGTTATAAGTTAAGAAAGGAGAAAGCATGAATGAAAGTTTGATTTTTATGTTTTTTTAAGATTTATTTATGATTATGTTGATGTTACTTAAGATGTTATCCTTCTATTTTCTTTCTATGTTCTTTCCTTTTTACCTATATGTTTTACGCTTTACAAGAGGTTCATATTACATGCCATATCATACGCCACTTTTTAAAAATCCCGCACATGGGCTGGAGATGGATATGGAGGTGTTGCATAGCACTCCTACTGAGACGTTAGGTTCTCATTCCTTTTCTTTTCCCATACTGTCTCCAGAGGAACATGGCACAGCGGATAGAAAGGACGCATTGCCCCCCGAAGGTAACTTCTGAGTATGACCCCTCGAAGCACGCGTGGGTAGTTGTGACCACTACTACCGTGCTCCAAACTATCTACTTAGGTCGATAGTTCGTGGAAGAAGAACCCCAGCTGCCCGTCGTAACCTTCCTAGATAGGAACGCTTCAGCATCTAGGAAGCGGTCATCTAAGGTGATACACCTCGAGTTAGACTCCGAGACCGAGGGAGAGGAATCCGACAACCTTGGCCAGGAGGAAGACACCATGGAGGAGGATCCAGAGGAGGAGTTGAACCCTTGCGGAAGTCCAAAGGTGGAATACGTGCCCTATTCCCCCACTTTGGCACCCCGTCGAGTTTTGGTTCATCCCACACAACGGAACCGAATCTTTACTGCGCAAAAAGGTGTTGAAGGAAGACCTCTGGTACCTCGATTCATGAATAACTGAAGGGTCCTGATCAAGGATAGGATATGATACAAGTATGGGAGCCTCTTCGACGAGATTAGTTAGGACGTAATTAGTTTCTTTTCTTGCTATAAGTTCCTCTAAGTATTTTATTTTGAACCGTACTCATGGTTAAGATATTATTTCATATTTATTCATTTCTAACATTTTAATGCTACTCATTTTCCTCTCTGCGTGCACTTTCTCCCTCCTTGCATAACCACTAAGTCATTCTTTTTCTTTGTCGAGTGTGGCACCTTATTTTAAAGACCCTCAAGATAGGATAAAACTTAGGGTGTTACAGAGGCAGTATGGGATTGTAAGTCCAGTAAAGCGTCGGGTAGTGATGGATACAATATGAGCTTCATAAAGAAATGTTGGGTGAGATTGGCCAGGAGTTTACTGAAGCCGTGTTGCGCTTTTTTCAAAGTGCGAAGCTACCATTGGATGCTAATATAACATGGGTGGCACTAGCTCCAAAATTTGTGGGAGGTAAGGAAATTAAAGACTTAAGGCCAATTAGTATGGTTGGTTGTGTCTATAAGGTGATATCTAAAGTCTTGGTGAGAAGAATGCAGTCAGTGATGCCAGGTTTAGTGGGAGAGACTCATTGCTTGTGAGACAGTTCAATGGTTGAAGCTGCGCAAGAAGCAGGCGGTAATTATCAAACTAGACTTTCAGAAAGCTTACGACAAAGTGAGGTGGAGCTTTGTGGATGTTGTGCTACAAAAGATGGGTTTTAGTCGTAGATGGAGGGCATGGGTGAAGGAATGTGTGACTACAGCGTCTATGTCAGTGTTGATTAATGGGTCACCATCCAAGCCGCTCAAGATGGAGAGAGGTCTTAGACAAGGAGATCCTCTCTCTTGTTTTCTATTCGTTCTTGTGGTTGATGTCTTGCACAGGATGGTATGTGAGGCAGTCTGGAATTAATGCATTTCTCCACTGTTGATGGGAATGGACAACATAGAATTGTCGCATCTCCAATTCGCGGATGACACAATCTTATTTTGCCCAAAGGATACGGAAACAATACTGAACTATAAGAGGCTTTTGTGTTGTTTTAAGTTGATGTCTGGCCTAAGTATTAATTTTGATAAGTCAAATCTGATTTCTGTTAACTGTGAGCAGGAGTTGGTGACAAATATGTGTGGATTGTTGGGATGCACCGAAGCTAGTTTACCTGTTAGGTACTTAGGAATCTCTCTAGGTGCCAACCCCTGGTTGGTGAAGACCTGAAAACCGATCATAGACAAGGTGGAAGATAAGCTCAGCTTGTGGAAAGCCAAGCCCCTTAACAAAGCGGGCAAGCTGGTTCTCATAAAATCTGTTATAAATAGTTTTCCGGTTTACTACTTAAGCTTGTACAAGATGCTAAAGGCGGTTGCAGAAAAGATAATCGGGGCTACAGAGAAGGTTCTTGTGGAGTAAAGAAGATGGTAATAATGGTATACTGCTTGTGAAATGAGAGATGGTGCAAGCTCTGAAAAAGTTACGCGGTTTCGGGGTGGGGGATGCATTAATCAGAAATGCGTCACTTCTGTTCAAGTGGTGGTAGTGTTTTTCGAAAGAAGATTGTCCGTTGTGGAAGAAGGTTGTATGTTCTTGCAATCATTTGAACCCTTCTGTAATGTTGTCAAAACAGCCATTACCGTTAAAGGGTGGTCCGTGGAAAGATATTTGTCATCTTAATATTAAAGAGCCACAGGCAAGAGGTATGATGATCAATGGTCTGGCTATGGAGGTAGGAAATGGCAGACGTATTCGGTTCTGGGAGGATGACTGGCTACAAAGTGGTACTTTGAAGATAGTTTTTCGAGACTTTTCTCTGTTTCAAATCAACAAGGTTCCGTCGTAGGGGACTGTGAATTCTGGGATGGGATAGAGTGAGTGTGGAACTTTGATGCAAGAATTATGTGTCGCTCTAGAAATTTCTCTTATAGAAATAAGAATTTTTTCGTTGTAAGCATAGTTCCAAAACCAACAAATAATTTTCAATCAAATTTAAATAGTTTTGGTTGTCACAAGTACAAACCTCAATGAAAATTAACCAAAGTATTTAAACCTTAGGTTGTCTCACAAAGAATTGCAATGAAGTAAATGATTATTGGCTATGAAGGAATACGGGGGTTTGATTTATAAGAGGGGCAAAAAAATAAATGGCAAGAAAAGTAAAGCAAACAACTAAAGAAAGCAATTAATAAAAGAGAGACATTCATGGCAAGGATTGAGAATATAGGCTTTCTATCCTAGTCACCAATAACAATAATTAACAAGAATTTATCCTATTTTGTCATCCCTAACAATGGAAGAAAGTACAATGTTATCTTCAAGCTAGAGAAAGTCAAATAAGACTAACTAATCTCACTCCAAAAGTCCTAATCAACTCACTAATTGAATTAGCAAAAGATTAGCGCTAATGGAAACAATATTAGCTAACAACTCTAGATCACCAACTTGAGTTGGGTCTTAATGACTCAAGATTACCTAATTACTCTTTCCAAGCCAAGAATGTTCAAAGATCTACTCTAACATCCTTCCAATTGTCAAAAACTTGGAAGGCATAAAAGGAAAGCATATTAAATTGCAAGAATTATAAATCTAACAACTATCAATTGCAAGAAAATTAACAACAACAAATCAAATCAACAACAAAGGAACATCAAACATAAATTGCATTAAAAGGAAATCACAATCCAACAATATTGCATCAACATAAAAGAGGCATACAAAGGGAAATTAACAAGAGAAAAGAGAAGAATTAAGACAATACAACAAGGAATTGTAAAGAAGACAAGATGAAACAGGAAATTAAACCTAGATCTAGGAGAATTTGACCTAATCCTAACCTAATTCTAGAGAGAAGAGGGAGCTTCTCTCTCTAGAAACTAACTACATGCTTCCTAATCTACAACTAAGTGCTCCCCCCTTTGTCCAAGCTTGAATTCTGCATGAAATAGCCTCTGGAATCAGTTGGATTTGGGCTTGGCCAGCTCAGAAATTGCCTCCAGCGTTTTCACTTTAATGAGGGCACGTGCGAACTATGACGCGTACGCATGAGTCACGCGTATGCGTCGCCACGCGACTTCATTTCCACGCGTGCGCGTCTGTCACGTATGCGCGTCGATGTATGCATTTTCAATCCTTGTTTTTCCATGAATTCTCCACCTTGCATATTTTTCTCTTCACTTCTACTTTGCCTTATGAACCTGAAATCACTCAACAAACACATCAAGGCATCGAATGGAATTAAGGTGAATTAAAATCACCAATTTAAGGCCTAGAAAGCATGTTTTTACGCTTAAGCATAAATTAAGGGAGAATTACAAAACCATGCTATTTCATTGAATAAATGTGAGAGAAGGTCATAAAATTCCCTACATTAAGCACAAGATAAACCACAAACTTGAGGTTTATCAAACCTCCCCACACTTAAACTAAGCATGTCCTCATGCTAAACTCAAGAAAGAAACAAATGATATCAACATTTATTCAATTCAATCTATCTATATGCAACCTATCTAAATGCAATCTATCTAAATGAATGCAAGTACTTGGTCAAAATAAATCAATTCCCAAGAATACATATACAAGTACAAGGGCTAAAGCAATAGCAATCAAATCAAACCCACAATTGAATTGAGTTATTAAAATAGTTCACACACTTGCAAGAAAAGATGCTCATGGGTGGAAGCATGTAATTGAGCGATCGAACCCTCACCGGATGTGTATCCGCTCTAGTCACTCAAGTGTATGGGGTTGATTCACTCAATTCTCCCCTAATCATGCTTTCCAAGATTTGTTTTTTATCTAACAATCAACAATTATTTCATGCATGCATACAAATATCATGAGGACTTTTCCATAGGTTGTAATGGGGCTAGGGTCAAGGTAAGGATGCATATGGTTAAGTGGACTGGAATTTGAATCTTTGATAAGCTTAAACTTCCCACCTAATCTATATAACAACCTATACAATTTTCAGAGCTAACCTAACTACCCATTCTTCACTTTTAATCACATTCTATATGCATTGATTTTTTATTGAACTTTACTTTGGGAAATTTTGTCCCCTTTTATTGCTTTTCTTTTTCTTTCTTTTTCTTTTTTCTACTTTTTTTCTTTTTATTTTTCTTTTTGTTTTTCTCATTTTTTTTTCAAACTAAAATATATATACAAGAGCATCAATGCGTATGGTTTAACATTCAATGCATGAGTATATACCCAATTTCCATGATTTTCAACAAAAAAAAAAATAAAAATACACTTTTATTTCTACCTAATGTTCCCGACTCTCTCAAAATCAAATAATAAACACTCTCACTAGGCTAAGCTAATCAAAGATCCAAACAATTGATTAAGCATAGGCTCAAAATTGGCTAACAATAGAAGATAAAAGGTAAGACCATTTGGGTAAGTGAGCTATTTGAAACAATGACCTCAATCATATAAGTGCATGTATATACAAAATAATGGACATATAGAATCAAACAAATCAAAGATTACAATTATAGAAAGAGAATAATGCACACAAGAATGAAAATAAGTGGTTATATGATGTAACCACACAATTAGGCTCAAATCTCACATGCTTGTGTTCTTAGTTCAAAAATCATGTTCCACAATGTATAATTCAATCAAGTTCTAATTTTTTTTTCAATCAATTCGGGTGCCCTATAGGTAAATTTCTTGAAAAGTTTTACTATTTTGACTAAGTTTATTATATATAGATGCAAAATAAGAAAATGTAACAAAACAAAAAAAAATCCTAAAAGACCTAAAAATAAAATGCAAAAGTGTTGGGATTAGAAACTTGTCACCCAAAAATGCCGACTGGTCGGACGACCTCCCCACACTTAAAAGTTTGCACCGTCCTCGGTGCACTCAAGGATGAGCAAGGGGTACGACGACCTTTCGAATTGCCACCTTCAGCTGGTGGGTCAACTGGTGTTGTGTGTTCTTTCTCCCGCTTCCATTTTTACTTATGATAAATCATCCATGAAAAAATAGAAAATAGCATAGTAAGATGAGAAAATGCAAAAGCAAGGAAGCGTAAATTGTTGGAATGAGGTGAGAACCACTAGAATGAAGTGAGTAAATTAGTGTGACATTAAGGAAGAATAGGTGTGTGAATTCTAAATTAGGCGCCCTTTAGAACACACACACTATCATAGAGAGCTATGTCACAATTACACAAAGAAAGTATGCACGTCACTCATTCTAGTGTGCTTGAGATACTTTAAAAGACTTGTAAGTTAAGATACAAACAAGTAGTGAAAAAGCATGAAAGCATTCAAGCAATTAATCAAGAAATTATGAATTGGATAATGAATGGACATTGATTGATGTGCAAGGAAACTTAGTGAACAAAATAAAATATAGAGCTCACACATCAAACAATGACACATATTGAAATTGTTGCAACACCTAAGTGACATAGAAGTGGAACACATGGATGCTATGGAACTTAGAAAAAATAATATAGAAGTGAAAATCAATCGCATAGCAAGCATGGTCCACAAAACTTGAAAAGCTCAAAAATATGTCACTAGGTAAGGTTCCGATCCAATTCCACAATTCCACCAATTTCAATGCATGAAATAGGTGATGTAAATAAGGGTCAATCATAGACAAGCATCACCTAACAAAAAAAATACATTGATAATGTGCAATTGCCTAACAATGGATGATGAATATATGGTGGCCAAAACATGCAATTCAAAAGAGTTAAGAAAGCTTGAAGGCACTGTACAAGTACTTGGTGTTCACAAATGTTAAGCATGAAAAGTTCAAAACCAAGTAATCAAATATAACTTCAACAAAGAATCCAACAAGGAATATAAACAAAATTGATGTTAAGATAACATCCAATCAGAAATTGGCAGCAATAAACAGCAAACAATATTAATAATCCAACACTTGTAATGAAAAATAGAAAAATAAACAAAAATTAAACTAACTAAACAACTAACTAATTATCTAACTAAAAGAAATGGTGTTAGATGGTGATTGGTAGTGTCGGGTGATGGTTGAAGGGTGGAAAGAAAAGAAGAGACGAGAGAAGGAGGAAAGAAATGGAAAGAAGAGAAGAAAAGAAGGTGGGTGAAACAGGACAATTCACGCGTATGCGTGGAGTGACGCGTGCACGTGGTAAGGTGAAAGGGGATCGACGCATATGCGTGGGTCACGCGTACGCGTGGTGGGTTATTCAGAGAGGCGATGCGTACGTGTGGGTTGACGCGTATGCGTGGGTGGGTTTTTTGCTAAAAGCACAATTCCCGCCCAAAACTCGCACAACTCTCTGGAATTTGTATAGGGGTGAAAATTTTGAATTCACGTGTACGCATGGACGAGGCGTACGCGTGGATATTAGAAAAACTTGGGGTCACGCGTACGCGTGGAAAGATGCTCTGTTTTTCAAAATTTTTCAAGTTCTTGCACCAAACCAAGCATTCCAAACCTCCAAACAGCTACCAAAACATCATAAAACCTTATTTAACCTACTAGACTCCCAATTAAACTCAACTAACTAAACAAAACATGAAATTAAACTAATTTTTACGAATATTTACAAAAGAGAAAAAAATAAAAAGATGTTACCATGATGGGGTGCCTCTCACCTAGCACTTTTGTTTATTGTGCTTAAGTTGGAGTTATGGGGAGCTCTCATCAAGGTGGCTTGTGCTTGAATCCATCCTTGAACATCCACCAATTCTTGGACTTCCAATAAGCTTCATCATTCAAAATTGATATCTCCAAGTTTTGATGGAGTTCTTCACAAACCATGAGCTCCCAAAGGTGATCATCTCCTTGTAATCCGAGATCCCATACTTTGTTTTCACACCCGTATTGAAGTTGATCATGATAATTTCCTCCGGGTGGTAGAAAAAGCCGAATTCTCTTGAAGGCACCAAACTACCCTTCTAGACCCATCCAATTGAGCACTACACCAATCCATGCTCCTCAAGTTTGAGCTTCCAACCATAATGAGCCTAGATTTACACTGCCAACCACTAAACATCCTCCTCTTATGCTTAATTCCACAAAGCACCCTAAGTTGGCCATCCATTTCAAGCAAGCCAAATTCAAGTGGGATAATAAAGCTAAGAGTTAGAAGTTTTACCTACTCAAATGAAGGATTAGATGGCAACTTAGGTGGAGGAGTTCCCAACGGTCTTGACAAAGCGCGCTCCACTCTCATCCATCCTCTTCTAGAGGCTTCCACTACTTGGCAAGGTTCTTCAAGTTCTACCTCTTACCAAGCTTCCTCAAGTTCACATTCTTCTTCACCAATTTCTTCAAGCTCTTCCCCATCACTCAAATCATAAATAGGGGGTTGAGTGAAATCTATCCTTTCATCAATTCCAATTCCAATGGAGAAGGATTCATCAAGCTCAAAAGGATCATATATTGATGTGGAATCATCATAGATAGGGTAACTTGGTATTTGCCCCACTTCTTCCAATTCTTCAATCACATCGTGCCTTGGAGATTGTGCACTATCCTCCTTGACATCAACTTCAAACTCCATAGAAGAAGGCTCTTCAACTTGAGATTCCTCTTTGCACTCAACATCTCCTACATATTCAACCACTTCCTTTTGTTCAATAATCTCTACCTCCTCCTCTTGTTGCACTTCTTGTATCAACTCCTCTTCTTCACCTTGAAGCTCCGAGTTCACTCCCTCGCTAAGCTCCTTGGTTTCTTCTCCACATTCAACAATGGGAGTGCCTTGGTCGCGCAAGCTTAGGTGGGATGAGACCATGTTGCTAACAGCTTCCATCACGATAGCAATCTTGGCTTCTACCTCCTTAAATTCCTTTTTCGTCTCCTCTTGTTGCCTTAGGATACGAGATCTAAGATCTCTTTGTTCTAGCATGAGGGCATGGAGACCTTCATCTATTGGAGGTGGTGGAAGAGGGGGTTCATTGTTTGAGGGAAAGATATTGTAGTTGGAAGGTGGTTCAAATTGGTGAAAGTCTTGAGGTGGTGTATATGAAATTTGTGGTTCATGGGAGTATTGGTGTTGGAAATATGGTGATTCTAAGTATGGTTCATATGGTGGTTGGTATAGTGGATATGGTTTAGGATCATATGGAGGTGAATGGTGGTATGAGGCTTGTGAGCATGAAGGACAACAATGTTGAGGGTTTGGGTCATAATTGGGTACATCATGGGGTGGATTGTAGCCATGAGAGATTGGAGGGGGTTGTTGCCATGAAGGTTGACCATAAGCATATGGCTTCTCCTTCAATTGATATCCATTCCCACAATGTGGTTCCTCATTGAAGTTTTCATTCCATACAACATAGTTGTAACCAAACTCATAGCCAAAAGGATGAGAATTCATAGTGACAAGAGAAAACAAAAACAAACGCTAACAAGAAACAAAGAAAGCAAAGTCCTACAACTAACAAAAACTAACAAAGAAGCAAAAGGCAAACATATTCACAATATCAACACATATACAATAGCCAATAACATAACACCATTGCAATTCACCGGCAACGGCACCATAAATTTGAGGCAAGAATTATGTGTCGGTCTAGAAATTTCTCTTATAGAAATAAGAATTTCTTTGTTGTAAGCATAGTTCCAAACCAACAAATAATTATAAATCAAATTTAAATAGTTTTGGTTGTCACAAGTACAAACCCCAATGAAAATTAACCGAAGTATTTAAACCCCAGGTCGTCTCACAAGGAATTGCAATGAAGTGAATGATTATTGGCTATGAAGGAACACGGGGGTTTGATTTATAAGAGGGGCAAAAAAATAAATGGCAAGAAAAGTAAAGCAAACAACTAAAGAAAGCAATTAATAAAAGAGAGACATTCATGGCAAGGATTGAGAATATAGGCTTTCTATCCTAGTCACCAATAACAATAATTAACAAGAATTTATCCTATTTTGTCATCCCTAACAATGGAAGAAAGGACAATGTTATCTTCAAGCTAGAGAAAGTCAAATAAGACTAGCTAATCTCACTCCAAAAATCCTAATCAACTCACCAATTGAATTAGCAAAAGATTAGCGTTAATGGAAATAATATTAGCTAACAACTCTAGATCACCAACTTGAGTTGGGTCTTAATGACTCAAGATTACCTAATTACTCTTTCCAAGCCAAGAATGCTCAAAGATCTACTCTAACATCCTTCCAAGCATCTTGTCAAAAACTTGGAAGGCATAAAAGGAAAGCATATTAAATTACAAGAATTATAAATCTAACAACTATCAATTGCAAGGAAATTAACAACAACAACTCAAATCAACAACAAAGAACATCAAACATAAATTGCATTAAAAGGAAATCACAATCCAACAATATTGCATCAACATAAAAGAGGCATACAAAGGGAAATTAACAAGAGAAAAGAGAAGAATTAAGACAATACAACAAGGAATTGTAAAGAAGACAAGATGAAAATAGAAAATTAAACCTAGATCTAGGAGAATTTGACCTAATCCTAACCTAATTCTAGAGAGAAGAGGGAGCTTCTCTCTCTAGAAACTAACTACATGCTTCCTAATCTACAACTAAGTGCTCCCCCCTTTGCCCAAGCTTGAATCCTGCATGAATAGCCTCTGGAATCAGTTGGATTTGGGCCCGGGCAGCTCAGAAATTGCCCCCAGCGTTTTCACTTTAATGAGGTCATGTGCAAACTGTGACACGTACGCATGGGTCACGCGTACGCGTCGCTTGGCAATTCACTTCCCACGCATACGCGTCGTGTCACGCATACGCATCACCATGCGACTTCATTTCCAGGCGTGCGCATCTGTCACGCGTGCGCGTCGATGTATGCATTCCCAATCCTTGTTTTTCCATGAATTCTCCACCTTGCATGCTTTTTTCTTCACTTCTTCCATCTAACACTTTGCCTTATGAACCTGAAATCACTTAACATATATATCAAGGCATCGAATGGAATTAAGGTGAATTAAAATCACCAATTTAAGGCCTAAAAAGCATGTTTTTATGCTTAAGCACAAATTAATGGAGAATTACAAAATCATGCTATTTCATTGAATAAATGTGAGAAAAGGTGATAAAATCCCCCAAATTAAGCACAAGATAAACCACAAAATTGGGGTTTATCAAACTTTCAATGGAGGAGAGAGTTATTCCAATGGGAATTTGAGTTGCTTAATCAACTTCATGAACAATTACGACTAGTAAGAATGTTGCCTAGTAGAGAGGATGCAATTGTATGGAAATTTGACAAAATTGGAATCTTTTCTACTAATTCATTTGTGCAGGTGCTCCAAAAAGAGACTCTCTCGGAGGACATCATGAGCTACAACTTCACTAGCACCATTTGGAGAGGATTGGTTCCTCCAAGAGTTGAACTCCTTGCATGGTTTGTTTTATAGGCAGGATCAACACTAAAGAGAGGCTAAGTAGGCTAGGAATCATACATCATAGCGAGATTATGTTTTGTGTAAGAAGGAAATAGAATTTTTGCACCATTTGTTTCTTAGTTGTGATTTTACTTGGCAGGTGTGGTGTGCCTGGTTGACGTGTGCAAATAGAGTGTGGGCTATTTCGAGGACTGTCAAAGAACTGTTTGAGAGTTGGATTGAAGTGCCTGGATGCAAATCTGAGTGTAACACCCCAATTACCGTAAGCCTTACCTCTAATCGTAAGGCAAAGGTTAATCAGAGGTTACGGTAGTCCTAAGGCTTATACATATTTATATATAGAAGGAAGTAATATATTTTAGAAGCCTGATGAAGGATTAAGCTCAAAAACAGGATTACACAAGCACGAAACGTTCACACGAAACTAACGCATAAGATACCAGGTATACATATAAGAGAATAAATTATATGTAAATATAAGAATATAATAATGATAGAGGACTAGCCGCAGCTTGCGGAGTTTAAGCCGACTAGTTACAAATAGAAAGATACAGAGTTTTAGAATTAAAACAGCTTATACAACCTATCTCTCAAATAAGCCTCTAAGGCCATAAAGATAAATATACAAAAGGTGAGAGAATACTATGACGAAAGTAAAACAGAAATAAACAAAGAACGAACCATACTTCACTCTGTCACCATATCCGCAATCTCACCGAAGTAGATTACGACCTGCATCTGAAAAACAACAACAAAGTATGGAATGAGAACTGGAGGTTCTCAGTATGGTAACAGTACCCAATGATGTAAGATGTAAGGCTCCGGGACGCCGAAGGCAATCCTAGAACTTCACATCACATATGGATATTCAAGCTTAGAACAAAAATAAATAAATATATAAAGAACTTAAACCATAAACCAGGTTATCTAAACTTAGGGGAATTCTAACTAATACTAATCACACCGCTGTATCCCACAGCCTCCGCCAACCTAACCTCCGCGCGATCCCATCGCCACCGCCTACTTAACCTCCTCAGCACCAGACAGTCACAAATAATGCAAGCAAGTAAAACACAAATAGTATTCATTTACAGCAAGTAATTCAAGAAGCAAGTAGGCATGTTATACAATTAGGCAAACTCAAGTAATCAAAGCAAACAAGCATATAGAAGATGCATATGATGAATGTCTATCCTATTGGCTCGTGATATCACTTGTCGGTCCGTAAATGCCAACCCAACACATCCTCCCGGATTTAGCCTTTTCTGCCACGCCAGGGATATAGTGCCCTGCACACTCATGCAGCAGCTCTTCTGCTACGCCAGGGATATAGTGCCCTGCACACTCATGTAGTAGGGAGTCTACTACGCCAGGGATATAGGCTCCGCACACTTCATGCAGCAGGGAAGAAAATAACCATAACAAATCATGCAGTAGAACAATCTGCCATGCTGGGGATATAGGCCCCGCACACTTCTCAACATTCAACAAGTCATGCGACAGAAACATCTGCCACACTGGAGATATAGGCTCCGCACAATTTCAACAATAACTAGTCATGCAGCAGAATAATCTGCCACGCCGGAGATATAGGCTCCGCACACTATCACCAACAACTGGTCATGCAGCAGAACAATCTACCACGCCGGAGATATAGGCTCCGCACACTATCAACAATCCAATAACTTCATCCTCAAATCATCACCAGACATCACCATTTCTCATTTCAAATCACTTTCAACAACATCTACTCATGCAGCAGAGAAACCTACTACGCCAGGGTTATAGGCCCTGCACACTTTCCTTCCATATCCATCATCAGTTCTTAATTCCATTTCGAACTCATTAGCTCATCAATTTCTCAATTTGTTGTCAGTACTCACCAAGTTCGCTACTCTTCCTTCTCCTTCAACCAAACTCATCATCAGTACACCAGAAACCTAAACCTCCGTTCGCTAACTTCTTTTTTTTTTTTTTTATCAAATTACCAAGTTAAAATCACCTAGGACCTTCTCTACGTTTTGATATTCAAAAACGAACCAAAAGCCTTAAATAGGTGTCACAGAAGTTTACAAGCCAAATTCTCCGTCTCTAGAGTCAAATCAGAAGTATCTTATAGATTCAAACCCAGTTGAAATAGTTTAGTTGAATACAATAAAAAAGGAAAACCATTTCTCTTGCAAAAACTGATTTTAAGTTTGAAATCTCTGCACCAAGACAGCAAGCTACCCTATTCTTAGAAAATCCACCAAAAATCATATTTTCATTTGATAAATCTGAAATTTTCCAGAAATAAACTAGGCTCATAGAGCTTTAAATCAGTCAAATTCTCATAGAAAAATCTTTTTTCTGGAGAGAGTTATACTGATTACAAATTTACTTTCAAAAACTAGGTTTGCTGTCAAAATAGATAAGAGCTCTATTTTTAAAACGAACACAACTCCTTTCACAAAATTTATAATAGTCTGAAATTTTGACACAAACAAGAAAATAGTCAAGTCTCAATGTCCTTTTGGTCCCACTCAAAATTATGGTCAGGATTGGGAGATATAGGCTCGGAAAGTTGCTGGTTTGATTATGTAGCAGCAGAAAATCAGTTTTAAAGTAACAAACTTCAAAATTTTATATCTCCTAATCCAACCGTTAAACTTTAACCAAATTTTCCAGGACTTTTCTATACATCACAAAGATTTGAGAAAAATTAATTCCATTCAATTATGATGTTTAGATCATTCCCAAAAGTGTCTGTAGCTGCTGTCAGAAAATAGATTATGCAGAATTTTGCCAAACCTCAACTTTCAAAATATTTCAACCAAAATCAGACCAAAACCATACCAACTCCAATTTACCTCATAACTCACCCTTTGTGTCACAACCTACCATTCATACCAAAGTTTTCATTCACCCTTCAATATCCTCAATCCTCAAATATCAAACATATAACACTATAATCATTCCTCCACCAACCACATTCATCAATTTTCATTGTCAAATACATAACAATACATTCATTTTTCAAATCAACACATTAATCAAATTTCATTCCACCATTTCCAACAATCATCATAATCGATTTCAATCTCAACCATCAATACCATACTATCAACATCAACATTTCAATTCATCAATAACCTAATCATCAATTTTTCTCAACAACATCATAATTACACACCAATACATACAATTCATAAAATCTTCATCCCACTTCACCTACCTCATACATAATCCAACCCACCATCAATACTCATTGACAAAAATAATTTCCAAAATCATCATCAACCACAATAATCCAATACAACTAACAATTAACGTCAATTCACATATAATTATTCATACGCCAATAACATTCAATCCTATCTTAGGGTCAACTAGTCCAAGTGTCCAGAAACATTACATATTATATAAAGAAAACCGAAACCATATATTGGCCGATTCCCAAACGCTACAAACACCAAAACGAAGCCACCAAACTTGATCCAAAGCCTCAATCAACTCCAACAAACACCAAAGCTCAAACTAGCAACACATATATCACCAAAATCAAAACCTAAGGTACATAAAACAACTAAACACAAGGGTTTAGTGGAACCTTACCTTATTCAACGTGAGTAGGGGTAAAATCTAACAATTACCCACTACTAGAGATCACCTAAATAAGGAAAATCACAAAATCTACTCAAAACTCATAACCAAAAGCGTGCAGAAACTTAGGGCAGAAAACTGGGGAGTGAGCTTCGAGTTATTACCAGAAAAACTTAGATAAAAAGGAAGAGCTCGTCAAGAGCTTCGCGTGGCCGCAAACGGCTCGTCAATCGAAGTTCCGGATTAAAAGTTATGGCTCTCGGAAGGTGGAGGTGAATAGTAACCACTCCCCTCTTCTCCTCTCATCTCAAAACCGCGGCTCTCTCTCATTTGGGGGAAGAAATGAGCTGAAAAGCTCATTAAATGAGCTTATATATGTTGGGCATTGGACCTGGTTTGGGCCCAGTCCAACCCGTTAGCGTTTTTAGCCCGTTTGGCCCACTTTGGGTCAAAACCTTTAAGATTAGTGCCCGATTTTAAATTCTAAATTATTTTTGTCCTTTCAAAACAATAAATCAATCTTCAAAATATTATTTTCCAAAATATACAGCACTGGACAGGCTAAAGCCGGTACTGCCAGCTTAAGCGCCAGTATGCATTTTTTTACAAAAACTTTTCGAAAGAAAAATATTTTCCAATTCAGAATAATTCACTGAAATCAAATTTCACGTTTATATTTTCAAATTAAAACTTCTAAATTTTGAATCCATCTCGGGCACTTAAGATTATTATTTTTATTAAGACGGTTTTGCGTGGAAAACC
Organism: Arachis ipaensis; assembly: GCF_000816755.2. Lineage (NCBI taxonomy): Eukaryota > Viridiplantae > Streptophyta > Magnoliopsida > Fabales > Fabaceae > Arachis > Arachis ipaensis. The sequence goes on from NC_029791.2 coordinate 35,319,585, forward strand.
CCGGTTTTTACACTGAGCGAAAGAAGTGGTTGATAGGGTTCTTTGCTGTTATCTGAAATATTTGGTTAGAACGAAATAATAGAGTTTTTCAGAGATCTGAGACAGGTGTTGATGGCATCAAGAACAAGTCGTTTCTGAGTTATAATGTGTGGTGTTGATCCATTTGGTTGTTGATGGCAATGTCGGAGATGACAACAGATTATACCAATAAACCGGTAAAGTTACTGGTTCAATGGTTCACTAGTTCGACCGGGATTCAACCGGGATTTAATCGGTTTAATTAAATATTAAATAAAATTATTAAAAAATCTAAAAATAATTTTAAATATATAAATTTAATAATTTCTAACTTAATAAAATTTAAAATTTCACATAATAAAGAGCAGAACTTCAAAAAGAGAGTTATGTAGAGTCAGCACCTAAGCATAAATATGCAGTATATACATATAGTATTTTTCCATACATACGTCTTTGAAACAAGACTAAAAATGCACCAGCACAAGCATAAAAATCAAAACCATGTAAATAACATGACACTTATGTCTAAATTGTTAGTAACCACAACACCAGCAGCAGTTTAAATACAACACCAAAAATAATACAGTAAGATTATTAACAAAAAATACAGATTATTGTGTAATATAAATTATTAACAATTAATCAATAACATAGCAAAAAGAACAATTATTAACACCATAACAAAAACACAGCAATAACCAAAAACCCAACAAAGAGGTTCGGTTCGGCCAATTTTTTAACCGATTTTTTGCAGCACGATTTTGTGGATGGACCGAACCGATTAGATGACCGATTTTCGATTAATCCAATTGAACCGGCCGGTCCGGTCCAATTTTCAAAACATTGGTTAAAACAATAAATTAACAGTAAATTAGTAATTAAAACAGTTTGATTAGCGGTTCGGTCTCCAGAACCTTGAATTCCTTATACTTCCACTTTCAATTGATTATTGTACTGACATTTACTTTAATCTTCTTTTGTAAGGGTCGAATTTGATTGGATCCATTCAAGTGTTGCCACCGTCACTACCTCTGTTTCTTGCTTAATCTGAATCTTCCCATCTCAAATCTCAAACCCCCAATAATTTCATCAAAGTCTCGATCTTTTCCCTTTTCCACATAAACCCCACTTCTCCATTTCTTCTTTGCGAGCTACGATGTCAATGTTTCTACATCAAAGAAGCTTGCACAATGCCTTTTCGAACCCATTTGCCGCTCCACCACCTTCCTCCGCCAATTCCAAGAGACCCATCTCCATTCTCAACCCAGCGACACTCTTGGTCCTCCTTTGCCTCGTCATGGTGGTGGGTGTCTTCAGCCCCTGGGTCACTATCCCCCATGGAATCTTCTCAGTTTCCAAGCCTGCTGTTTCAAAGTGGAACTCATACACATTGGACCAAGCTCTCTCCTTTGTGGCAAAAAATGGAACTGTCATAGTTTGCATTGTGAGTCAGCCTTACTTGCCGTTTCTCAACAACTGGTTGATCAGTATCACAAGGCAGAACCGCCAGGATATGGTTCTTGTCATTGCTGAGGACTATGCTTCACTCTATAAGGTTAATGAGCGTTGGCCTGGCCATGCTGTTCTTATTCCACCTGTGCTTGATGCTGAATCTGCTCATAAGTTTGGATCTAAGGTTTGTATGTATGCTCTTACTTTATTAGTAACTGGAATTTAGTTGTTTTCATGTGTTTTGGAGTTTAGGCCTGAGTTGAATTGGGCTTTCATTTAGTAATATATGGATCATGATCTATTATAGTTTGCTTTACCAGTTATTAGAAATTGACCTTATTAATCGTATACTCTGTTAGTTATGTGCATCGCTCTAACATGCTTCGTGCTTGTTTGTATGCCAATAAATTGATAGAAAAAATATTTTATTTTTTATTTTTTAGTATGTTTGGTAAATTTTTAGTAGTAAAAAATTTTTTTCTTTAAAAATAAACAAAATAGTATTTTTATATTGTTATACCTAAACATAATTGATAGATAAAAAAGTCTTTTTGCATGAAATATCTAATATAAAATTATTTTTACTTTTCTATAAGGTCTTTTAAAAAAAAGATAATTCGAAAAAAGATTTTTTCTTAAAAGTTCACCCAAATAAGGCTGAGTTACATTTCATACCCTTATACAGGGGTGAACCTCAATTGTATTGCTTACCTTGTCCCAGTAAATTTTCATATTCTTTACCTTCTATCTATATTATCTTTTCTGTTATAAACATGTTTCTCAACGTTTGATTACTTTAATTCTTGTTATTGTATTGGATGCATCTCGGAAATTATCACACATATATCTTGTCCTTTGTGTTACTCTTCATGCTTATGTTATGTCTGAAGTGTTATTAACTATCTTGATCTATTTATTTCCTGCATGTGTTGCTGAATTTTAGAATCTGTTGTTTATTTTCACTGTTTAGGGTTTCTTCAACTTCACGGCCAGAAGGCCTAGCCATCTTCTGAAGATTTTAGAGCTCGGATATAGTGTAATGTATAATGATGTTGATATGGTCTGGTTGGGGGATCCATTGCTTCAGTTAGAAGGGAATCATGATGTGTACTTTACAGATGATATGATTCCGGTAAGTATGATGATATATGTACATATGCTGCGGTCTAGTGCTTTTCTGTTTCATTTTTTGGTGTTACTGACTTTTTTATTTTCTTTTTGTTACCTTGTGAGATCAGATCAAACCACTAAACCATTCTCATGCTTTACCGCCACCAGGAAAAAAGGGCCGCCCTTACATATGCAGTTGCATGATTTTCCTTCGCCCTACGGGCGGAGCAAAGCTAGTCTTGAGAAAGTGGATCGAGGAACTTCAGAATCAACCATGGTCTAGAACCCAGAAATCAAATGATCAACCTGCTTTTAACTGGGCTTTGATGAAGACAGCTAAAGAGGTTTGTCCCCTTTTTTTTTTCTTTTCCAGTGTGGATAACTTATATACCTTAAATAGACCAATATATGACCAAAGCTTATTTATGGCATCATGGTAGTGTACTACATGATTTATGTTCAATTACAAGGGAGAGAGACCTTCAATTCAGAAAACAGGAAAATGTCAATTGTTCTGATATTTGTACTAATTGCTTGATCTCAAGTTTGTTATATAACCAGTTTATTCTTCATAACAAGTAAGAGGCTGTTTGTGTTCTTTTTCATGATTCATTTCCATGACTACCTACAGGTGGATTTATACTTGTTGCCGCAGGCAGCTTTTCCTACAGGTGGGTTATATTTCAAGAACAAGACATGGGTTAAGGAAACTAAAGGAAAGCATGTGATCATTCACAATAACTATATAGTAGGTTTTGAGAAGAAGATAAAGCGATTTCGCGACTATGGCCTCTGGTTGGTGGATGATCATGCTGATGAATCCCCTCTTGGTAGAATATGACCCTTAGATGTCTCGAGTTTATTGTCGGATTTTGTTAGAGCATTTCTTTTCGGAAATTAGAACATGGTTTCTGCCAATTCATTCATCCTTCTATCTGGTGGAGGGTTGATGAAGACATCCGAACTCTTGCTATCAACATGTGCTGCACCCATACCAGCCGACAAACGATTCCTTGGCAGACAAAGTTTGTGTTTCATTTTTGTGCGGAAAAAGGTGCTTCAAAGATGCTGGATTGTATTACAAGTCCATAGAAGAGAAGGATAGAATGTATTTGGTTCTTGTAGTTGGACTTTAAGATGAATTTTTAATTAACCAATATTAGCAAGTAAATGGATAAGTATATATGGAAGAGTTTAGGATAGAAAAAAGTACACAATAGATTCATATACATTGAATTACACCTGAAATATTGTTTTTTTATTGACAAAAATGTCATATCGGCAGTAGATTTGTGAGGCTTATGGTATATTTTTATATTTTTGTTCATTGAAAATAATCTTTGGAATGTATTTTGATATTTATGAATCTTAATGTGTATTTTTGTTTACTTCAAATTCTTTCATGTATATTTTTGTTTATTTACTCAATATTAGCTGATATGGCTATTACAAATCCGACCTCATAAGTCGGCATTATGACCATAATTCGGCAAATTCCGTAACACCTTGGCCGTTACACGTTTTATAATTCAACAAAGGTAACGCTCGACTAAACGTCATCATTCATTAATGACCTAATAACTGCCTCTCAATTCGGAAGATCAACAAATAAGTAACCAATCAATTATACTCCACCTATAAAGGTATGACATCTTCTCCTTAAACGGACACATTGAATTCTCAATACTGACTTAAACTTCAGAGTGCCTTTACAGGTACACTCCCCCTCTCTTGTTCATACTCTGCGCGATTGGACATCTCTCAGGTGGAAAGCTTGGACTACCCCAAAGCTCATAGATCGGCATCGAAGATAACAACTCGGCGCCGACCCCCAGTAGCCGAGCTCCCCTCCAGGTATCCACACAGGAACAATTGGCGCCCACCGTGGGCCGAGAATATAATTTCTTGTCTTATCGGCCTCAACACCCTCCCCTCCAGCTATGGCTGAGCAGCTCCCACCTACGCCTTCCGAACTTCTTCGGATGGTGACCGAGTTGCAACATGTCAACCAGCGCATGGTGGAAGAAAACCAGGGAATGGCAAATCAGATTGCTAATCTGAATAATGCTCGGATCAAAAATAACAATGACCGACAAGAGCGAACAGAAGAAGTCGAACATCAATCTGGACCAACGCACATATCCGAAACTGCTCGCCGTGTAGACGAACAACCAAAGCATGATGAAGAAGCTCGGCAAGAGGATGAAAATGACGATCCAGAAAACTCACCCGGACCATTCACGGCCGAAGTGATGAACTTCGTATTACCCAGAAGGTTCACTCTACCAATCACCCTAACCCCCTATGATGGGCTAGGTGATCCGAAGAAATACATCAAAAAGTTCACCTCCATAATGATAGTAAACGGTGCATCTGATAAGGTTTTATGTCGTTGTTTTCCATCTTACTTAGACGGTCCTGCACTTGATTGGTTTTGTTCTTTGACTGTAGGTTCTATTTCTCGTTTCCGAGACCTATCAAAGCCCTTCGAGGAACATTTTGCTGGATCAAACATCTATCTGCGTGACTCCGATTACTTGAACACAATCAAACAAGGCCAGCATGAAAGCCTCAAAGACTACATGATGCGCTTTACAAAGATAGCCATGAGTATACCAGATCTCCACCCCGAGGTGGAATTGCATGCAATAAAAAGTGGACTCTGACCAGGAAAATTCCAAGAGACCATTGCTATTGCCAAACCTAAGACTATGGTTGAGTTCTATGAAAAGGCAAAAGGTCAGATTGACATCGAAGAATTCTGACAATGTCGAAAAATAGAGAGACCACAATATAGAGATGATGACAAAGCATGAGGTAGCAAGAAAAACTTCAAACCAACTCCCTGACATGAATCTTATACTCAGTTCAACACCAAGCGTGATGACATCATCAAGGAGATCTTGAATTCAAAGTTGATCAAGCCACTACGAAAAGCCGGCAGCTATCCAGATTCAAAAAGTGTAGACAGATCAAAACACTGTTCTTTTTATCAAAAGCACGGACACACTACTGACGAGTGTGTCATTGCCAGAGACCTTTTGGAGCGGTTAGATCGGCAAGTATATCGGCGGCCATATACAACGATGTGCACCTCCCCCTGGTGACCTAAGCTCGGAAACATAGCATGGCCGAGATAAAGATCGACCGAACACTAATCTTCCCGACCAACCAAGACGTATGATTAACTGTATTTCTGGAGGTTTTGCAGGTGGAGGGGCCACAAGCTTGGCAAGAAAGCGGTCTTACCGAGCTATGCTTTCTATAGAAGCCGATCAACATCAACATCAGCCACCTCCACATTTTCCTCAGATAACATTCCAGACATCCGACCTTAACACCAACGTAACAAATCTAGACGACCCAGTCGTGATTTCCCTGCAGCTCGGAGATCTCCTAGAAAAAAAGGTTTTATTGGACCCTAGGAGCAGTGCCGATGTTCTTTCTACTCCATATTTCAGAAGATGAAGCTGTGCAACAACATCCTCCAACCTTCCACTGGAGACTTGGTCGGTTTCTCAGGTGAGAGGGTATCGGTTATGGGCTCTGTGTGGTTCTAAACCACACTTGGTGAGGTTCCCTTCTCAAAAATTTCAGATATTCAATACTTAGTCATTGACTGTTTTAGTCCTTACAATTTGATACTTGGCCGACCTTTTTTAAATAGGTTCGGCGATATTGTTTCTACAATTCATCTCTGTGTTAAGTTCCCTTTGTAGGATAATACAATTATTGCAACTATTCACAGCGATGCCCAAGAGGCCAGAGAATGCTACAATAACAGTTTCAAAAAACCAAATCAAAGTACGCAAGCTCGCGTGAACAGTATCAGTAACCAAGCCGAGCCACCAGTCTTGGCCGACCTTGATCCCAGGGCAAGAAGCCTAGAAAGATTAACCCCGACCGAAGACCTGCATAAAATCTATTTCACAGATAACTCGGAAAAGTTCACTTATGTGGGATCCACACTAAGCTCAGAAGAGAAGGCCTTATTCCGAACATTCCTACAACAAAATGCCGACTTGTTTGCTTGGACGCCAGCTGACATGTCAGGAATTGACCCATCTGTCATATCCCACAAACTGGCATTAGATCCGTCTGTCCGACCTATAGCACAGAAAAAGCAAAACCTCGACCATGACCACAAACAAGCCTCTCTGGAAGAAACCAAGAAGCTCATCAATGCCAGCTTCATTCAGGAAACCAGGTTCACAACATGGTTGGCGAATGTCGTCATGGTAAAAAAACATAACGGTAAATGGCGCATGTGTGTTGATTTCACCGATCTTGACAAAGCATGCCCAAAAGACTCCTATCCCTTACCATCTATTGATTGCTTAGTTGATAATGCCTCTGGTTATGAAAAACTTAGCTTTATGGATGCATACTCTGGCTATAACCAGATCCAAATGCATCCATCCGATCAAAGTAAGACAGCCTTTATTACTGAATATGGAAACTACTGTTATAAAGTTATGCCATTTGGCCTTAAGAATGCAGGTGTAACATATCAACACCTAATGGACAAAGTATTCGCCCAACAGATCGGCAGGAACATTGAGGTCTATGTTGATGATATGGTCGCCAAAACGAAGATCGGTAACAACCACCTTGATGACCTTGCAGAAATCTTCGGTCAAATCCGAAAATACAACATGCGGTTAAACCCCGAGAAGTGCGCCTTTGGCGTACAAAGTGGCAAATTCCTTGGCTTCATGCTCACTAGTCGAGGTATTGAAGCGAATCTAGAAAAGTGCCGAGCTGTTTTGGATATGACAAGTCCACAAACTATCAAAGAAGTCCAACGGTTGACAGGGAGACTTGCTGCATTTTATAGATTCTTACCTTGCCTAGCTTCTAAGTCTTTGTGTTTCTTCCAAACTTTAAAAAAGAAAAAGGCTTTCTAATGGACCGATGAATGTGAACAAGCATTCACAACCATCAAATAAACTCTTTCAAAACCACTAATTTTACAAATACCCTTTCAAGGGGAACCGCTATTCTTATATTTATCTGTGACTAACTAGGTCGTAAGGTCCGCTCTTATTGCAGAAAGGCAAAAGTAGTAGTTGCCGATCTATTTCACCGGCAAAACACTACAGAATGCTGAACTTCACTATTCGAGCATTGAGAAGCTAGCTTTAGCTCTTGTCTTCTCAGTAAGAAGACTATGACCATACTTCAAGAGTCATGTCATCCATGTTTGAACAGATCAACCTTTGCGACAAGTCCTTCAGAAACTAGAACTGGCTGGCCGACTAGTAAAATGGTCGGTCGAACTTTTCGAGTTTGACATCAGATACCAAGGACGATCATCTATCAAATCTCAATTCTTGGCTGATTTCATTGCCAAATTCACAGTCCCAGACATCGCCGAAAGTTCAATAGAATGGTCTTTGTATGTAGACGGGTCCTCTAGCCCACACGAGTGTGGCACGGGGATCATACTCGAAGATGAAAATGGTAACGTCATTGAGCAATCGCTACACTTTTCCTTCAAGGCGAGCAACAACCAGAGTGAATATAAAACTCTTATTGCCGTCCTCAGACTAGCTTCCGATCTTAACATACCCGAGTTTAAGGTATACTGTGATTCTATGCTCATTGTCCAGTAGGTAAACGAGCTGTACCAGGTAAAAGACCCTTTATTATCCAAATACCTTGCAATTGTTCAAACTTTACTTTCAAAATATCATAAATGTGACATCAAACACATACCTCGGGAGAACAATAGCCGAGCTGACATCCTCTCTAAGCTCGCCAGCACCCAAACAAATAATTCATCCCTTCACCGATCTACCTTAGTTAAACCCAATATAGAATTAACAGAAGTTCTAAGTGTAACGCAGGATGCAGATTGGAGAACACCATACATAAACTATCTTCGGATAGGGATCTTGCCAGGCGATGTCGAAAACATTCGGCACTTTTACCGACAAGCCTCATTCTTTACAATTTATAATAATTGCCTATATAAACGAGGATTCTCTCGTCTTTTACTAAAATGTCTTTGCAGATTAGAAGCCGATCTTGCCCTTGCTGAGGCACATGAAGGTATCTGTGGTACATATCTCGGAGCCCAAAGCCTGTCTTCAAAGATCCTCCGAGCTGGTTTCTATTGGCCGACGCTGCAACAAGATTGTAAAACAAAAGTCAAAAGCTGTGACAACTGCCAGAAACACAGTCCGATCACACACCTTCCAGCTGAACTCCTACACTGTTTTGAGGTAAGTTAGCCATTCAACCAATGGGGCTCGACATCCTCAGCTCTTTCCCCTTAACGGCCGGCCAGGTAAAAATTTTAATAGTCGCAATTGATTACTTCTCAAAATGGATAGAGGCACAACCCTTAGCAAAGATCGCCTCACAACAAATGATTTCCTTTGTATGGAAGCATATTATCTGTAGATTTGGCATACCATGGCACATTATCACCGATAATGGCCGCCAGTTTGTCGATCAAAATTCCATCTCCTTTTTGCAGAACTTAAAGGTCAAACAGAATTTCTCATCAGTAGAGCGCCCACAAACAAATGGGCTGGCAGAGGCCGCGAATAAGGTCATCCCCCATGCCTTAAGGAAGAAACTCGACGACGCCAAAGGGCTTTGGGCCGAACTCATCCCAGAGATCATATAGGGATATAATACCACCATCCACTCAACAACAAAGGAAACTCCTTTCCGACTAGTATACGGCTCCGACGCAATGGTACCTGTGGAGATCTCTCAAGCCTCACTACGCACTCAAATGGCCGACCATACTACAAAAGATGAAGCTCGGCAATCTAAAATCGACCTCTTGGAAGAAGTCCGATCTTCAACAGCAATCAAACACTGAGCTATGCAACAGCACATAGCTCGGCGATACAATCAAAGACTTTACCCGAGGTCTTTTTAAGTAAACGACCTTGTGCTCAGAAGAACCGAACAGGCTATAAAACCATCAAGCCATGGCAAACTAGCAGCTAACTGGGAGGGCCCTTACCGAATCATAGAAGTCATCGGCAATGGCGCTTACCGATTACAAGCACTAGATGGTAATACTTTGCCTAATACTTGGAATGTATCATCTTTAAAATTATATTACAGTTAACAGTCAGGGACAGGCAAGTACTCTTTTTCCTACTGCTAAGATTTTTCCCAAAAACGGGTTTTGCTTGGAGAGGTTTTAACGAGGCTGGCCTACCTGCACCTTTGTAAATCAAAGGTCTTTCAACATACATAAGTTTCCAATCTTAACAACTTCTTTTTTGCACATTAAGCACCTTTAATTTCAGTACTATCCTTCTGATCTCTATTATCAAATCCGTCAGGGGTTACCAATCAAATCACCATCGCCGATCAAACCGGGATTTACCGATAAAAAATCTCCAAACAAATACAAACAATCGCCGATCATATCGGAAATCATCGATCAACCAACAATCACGAATCAAACAACAATTCCCGATCAAATTGACAATTGCCGATCATATCGGCCATCACGAATCAAACAACAATTCCTGATCAGTCGACAATGGCCGATCATATCGGACATCACTGATCAAATCGAAACCTTTCGATCAAACAACAATTACTGACCAAACCTGTTCCACATACAAATACTCAAATCATATAATACACCCTCCTATTTTTGCAAATTCGGCAAATAAAAAATTCATTCATCTACCTTCAAAAATACCATTTTTCTTTTACCAACATTCAACAACCACAGTTCCAAATAGCTTTTTTTCGCACCAACACTTACTCAAACAAATTATCAAAATGCCTTTTCTTTTTTGACAGGGCACCTACCACAATGTTCAAAAAGCTCACCAAGGAGCAATAAGTCCAACTACACCATATATTAAAAAGTCCAAACCAACATACAACACCAAAACAAAATAAATTAGAAAACACAGAAAATCATTCAAACATTTTCAGCCCCTCCCTTAGCATCATCATCATCTTCCACCATGGCTCCGTCTTGAACAATCTTCCCCAGATCCATCTGAGACAAGTCAACATCAGGAGCAAGAAACTTAGCCTGCTGAAAAGCTCGCTCAATTCCCTCCACAAATGAATTAAGGATATCCGTTCCCCTCTGCTTTTCAACCTCTTTCAACTTCATTGTAACCTAAACAACTTGAGCACTTATGCTGGAAAGGTCGGCTTCTTTCTTCTTAACATCCCCCACCTCTTTCGAATAATTTTCCTTCATTACCTTCAACTCCTTCTCCATTTCTGATAACTTAGTCTCCAACTCAGCAAGTTTCTTACTCTTTAACTCCAGTTCCTGCTTTAAAGTCGGATCTTGCTTAAGCTCGGCAAACCTCCGATGTTTCTTCTCCTGGCTACGCCCCAAACTGGCAAGCCGAAAACCAATCACCTTAAAAAAAAATTATCAAAACTATCATCAGCTTTTCACCTATCTATCAAAAAACACAAACAACACAACAAAGACAAATACCTGCATATATTGATCTATGGCGACGTCACCAACCTCGTCCGCCAACGTAACATCCGCCGAAGTTTGACACACATCATTGGCAACAGCCATATAGGGAAAGTCTTTCCCCCACAACGACGAGCCATCACTTTGATCGGCAACGTCATGTAATCTCTGTTGATTTTTGAAAAAAATTTGAATTTTCTCAATAGGAACCTCACCCCCATCATCCTTGAAACATTCAGACAGATCGACAACACTTGTTTTCCTTTTCTTCAAAATAACTTTCCTTCTCACTGGCTTCGGCTGGTTAACTTCACCAACACCCACAACCTTTTCTACTTTTGAAGTAGACCCCTCTCTATCAAGATTTTTGCTCTTAACCCGAGCTCTCAGAGTAGATGCCGACACCCCAGGATACTTTCCTCCTGAAACATATAACAAAACTTAGCAACATAAACCTCAAACAAATCAATAGTAAATGATTTCAAAATATTACCTAAATATCCTACCACCGCCTCCCTATTCTCGTCCCACTTCAGCAGATCAAACACAGATATCAACTCCTTCCGATCAACACCCTCAACTAAATACTCAATTATGCATTCATCCCTCGCACTTATGGTTTCAGGCCCCAGAATATTCTGCGGTTCAGAGCACCACCAAAGGGGAAACTTTTCCCCCAAATGCTCGTCTACATAAAAAGGGAAATCCCCCTCTGCACTCCTAACCTTTATATACATTTCCTTAAAGTTTTTAAAGGATGACTTATACAGTTTGAAGACAGCAAAATGTAGCGAACTATTTAGGTTCACCCACCCACCTTTTCAAACACCCTTAGCCTGAAACAAGGAAAAAAACAGTTCTACGGAAGGACTCTCCTCCAAAAACTCCATCAGAACCTCAAACGCACGAAGAACCACCCAACCATTAGGGTGAAGTTGAGATGGTGCACAATTTAGCTGCCTAAGAACCTGACACTGAAAATCTGAAAATGGAAGCTTCACTCTCAACTCTTCCAAGACACAACTATGCATGTAAAAATACTCAAAGCCTTCACCCCTGTGAAACACCCGGTCTCCATCAGAACATGGAAGGAACTCCAACCGAACCCCAGATCCCCTTCTGACAACATTACTTTTATCTATTTCCTTTATAGTCCCCTCGTCTATAAACAGCGACGAACGTTTCTTAACATCCTCATTTACCCAATCATAGGACCAATCAATTTTTTCCTTCTTCTCTTTTTTGAAACCCATTACCAAAAGAAAAATGAAGAAGAAGAACACAAGTTGAAGAAAATACAGAGAAAGCAAAGTGGCCTCTTTTGCTCATTCTTTGTTCCAAAACAGCTTCTGATAACAAGTATACATTGGGCAACTCCACAAGGCCTTTTTGGATTCCCAAAGAAACCTTTAACTTCCCACCACAGTTTTGGTTTCCACTACTAAAATCCCATTAGTCACGTCAACAGACATTGGGAACACGCTCATTCATTAATGCGCATTTATAATCCCTCTCTCTTACTAAAAATCACTTAATATATGTTTTTAATAAAGCAACTTGAACTTGGGGGTTGCAAGCCTAAGCTCAATCGCTGAACTATGATCAATTACCGACTTATGCTTCATTAAAAAGCTCAACCTGCTTCATTAAAATCTATTCTCAGGCTAAACTTGGGGGCTATGATACGACTGTTACAAATCCGACCTCATAAGTCGGCATTATGACCATAACTCGGCAAATTCCGTAACACCTCGGCCATTACACGTTTCATAATTCAACAAAGGTAACGCCCGACCAAACGTCATCATTCATTAATGACCTAATAACTGCCTCTCAATTCGGAAGATCAACAAATATGTAACCGACCAATTATACTCCACCTATAAAGGTATGGCATCTTCTCCTTAAACGGACACATTGAATTCTCAATACTGACTTAAGCTTCGGAGTGCCTTTGCAGGTACACTCCCCCTTCTCTTGTTCATACTCTGCGCGATTGGACATCTCTCAGACAGAAAGCTCGGACTACCCCAAGGCTCATAGATTAGCATCGAAGATAACAACTCGGTGTCAACTCCCAATAGTCGAGCTCCCCTCCAGGTATCTACATAAGAACATTAGCCAATTTTATTTTAGAATTTATAATTTAAAGTTTGGTTGGAAGCTTGGTTTGAGTGGCATATAATATTCTTCTCAAACAACCACATTCTGATTCAAATTTCTTATTCAAATTTCACTTGCGGGAAAAAGAACCATGTGGTTTAGTGTAGTGCGTGTCTGTGTGAGACGGTGTTGTGTGGGTGTGATGTGTTGTATAAGACAAAAAGAAAATTAGAGTCTAAAATTAAGGTTTCAGGATTTATGATTCATAATTTAAAATTAAGATAGATAAAATAATTTTTTAAAAATTAGTTAATCTTAGCTAAAAAAAACTTTCCAATTTTGTTCCAATAATAATTTTTTAGCTTCCAAAGATACAAAACTAATTTTTTAGTCGATAAAAACAAATAACATTAGTTTTTAGCCGATAAAAATAAATAACACTGGCTAAATGTTAGTTGAAAAAAAAAATAGTTTTCAAGTAAGAAATATCCAAATAGCCAACTTAGAATTTACGAATCCCATCTTATTAGACAACTGATCTTATGTTTTCCGTATTCGCTACTAAATTTAATTACATGTATAAAAATGATATCATAAATCTATAATGACATTGTAAATCAAGTGTAGAGTTCAATTGCTAAATCCAATATACTTTTCAGATCTTTTTTTTTTCTTTTGGTGTACCTTTTTAGCTTTTACTAGCTATTAAATTATCTTCTGTTTAATTTATTCTCTATATTGTATTGATAAAAAAAAAATAATTTATAGATAATAGTTCCAAAAATGAGTACAACTTTCTCTTTTTTTTCTCTTTGACATGAATGAGCACAAGCTTGTTGCAATGCGAAAATAGCAAAACAACTGACTCTTAAGACAATTCAACAACTGCTCAGCATCCTATACGCTATGCATGGCATCAAAAGTGAAGAAATTGTTTAGACATATCCATCCTTTGTTGCTTTAGACAATAATAAACATTGTTGTTTATATATATTTGAATTTATTCTTGAGACCTTTCTAGTTTCTTCTCTTCCGTTATCTCCAAAATTAAAGAATCTGTGAGACGGTATTAAGAAAATGAGCAAAGCAGAGTACTTGTATTGTTTAATATCTTACCTAGCCTGCAAACACATACATAAACATATATTATTAATGCTTTTAATAGCATATACTCTCAACTAACAACAAAGTAATGATCATAGATTTTGGGTTAATTTAGTTTCAACATCATTTCTTGCTTACTGTTACGGACGGCCAAGAGTCTAGTCCAACTAGCCGTTGGGTCGGGGTACCACCCCCGACCCAGGCCCAAATCTCCCTCCACAACGAAAGGAGTTCAACGGGTCGGCTCCCAATACCCGATCCAGGGCACGCCCGACTTACCATTTGTACGGCCCATGCCACCATTCGGGCTGATATCTTCGGGGCAGTGCCCAAAGCTCCGATCCGAAGTCCGGGACGACCTGCCCCTCCCATGTGGATTAGGACAGCTCACAAGCTCCTTAACCAATGGGCTAGGTCATCGCTAGGCCCACCCAGCACAGTATATAAGGGGAGAGGACAGCTCTCCCCCCGAGGTACGTCACACTTTTACCTAATTCGGCCATCACCTCGTACGGACTCTGACTTGATCGTCGGAGTGTCTTTGCAGGTGGCCTCCCCCCACGACACGCCTCCTCCGGCGCTCCCCGCTCGCAGTTCACACCCCTTTCAGCCCCAAGTCAACTCAGGGTCTCTGCCACTCTCCCCTTCATCAGCATCCGACCCATTGAGCACCCGAGTTCATCAGAAAACGAACATTGGTGCCGTCTGTGGGGACCCTGGAGCAGACATGGAGTGACTCGCCACGTTGGAGGAACTCCGAGAAGGAGGCAGGGCCCACCTGAGTAGAGCGATCTCGACAGTTCGCGCCGGCGAACAACAACGATCCTCCGTTCAGCCAAACCAACCAATCTACACTAAGACCCCCCGAAAGGTGTCCCTTCGGGAGAACAGGGGCCGACAGTGCCAAGATCATGCAAGAACTCAGACACAGACTAGAAAACCTTGAGCGAGAGCTGGCAGCGAGGAGCCGATCCCACGGAGACGCCAGTCGCTCCCACGGCGGCGTCAGCCAATCCCACACCCGCACTCGCTCCCCCTCCCGAAGACACGAGAGCCGAGAAAGGCGCCCAACACGGCATGGCGAGGCGCATACACAGGCGACCTCCCGACCCACCCAAGACAGATCCGAGAGCCACGGGGAGCCCCAAAGAGGGAAAGCCAAGAAACAACAGGATTCCATCATCATGGGAGCCACCCCCTTCCACCCCTCAATCCTTAAGGTCCGGCTTCCGAAGAACTTCGACAAGCCGACGGACATGAGGTACGACGGGACTAAGGACCCTCAGGAGCACCTCACAGCTTTTGAAGCAAGAATGAACTTAGAATGAGTAGGCAACGCGGTTAGATGCCGAGCATTCCTTGTGACGCTAGCCGGCCTAGCGATCCGATGGTTCAACGCCCTCCCACAAGGGTCCATCACGGCTTTTGCAAACATTTCCCAGAGTTTCTTGGCTTGGTTCACGACACGCATAGCCAAGGCAAAACACCCAATCAACTTATTAAGGGTTACCTAAAAACCCGGGGATCCGACTAGGAAGTTCCTAGACAGGTTCAACGATGAGTGCTTGGAGATCGACGGCCTCACAAACTCAGTCGCTAGTCTCTGCCTAACGAACGGCCTGCTGAGCGAGGACTTTAGAAAGCACCTCACTACTAAGCCTGTCTGGTCCATGCAAGGAATCCAAAGCTTGACCAAGGAATACATCAATGATGAAGAAGTGAGTCAGGTTGTAGCAGCCAATAAACGGCAGCTCCCAAACCACCCAGCTCGGTAGGCCACCCAGGTCAGCAGATACAAAGAAGCTCCCAGGGACGGCACCCTAGGCAAGCTGTCCAAGCAACCCCCACGAGTAGGAAGGTTCACGAACTACACGCCACTTACGGCGCCCATAGTAGAAGTCTACCAACAAATTGCAGACAAGGGAATCCTATCTAGACCTAGACCATTGAAAGAAAGAACGGGAGGCAACAAAAGCCTTTATTGTGATTATCACAAGGGATTTGGTCACAAAATCCAAGACTGCTTCGATCTCAAAGATGCCTTAGAGCAGGCCATCAGAAAAGGAAAGCTGAGTGAATTCTCCCGGCTCATCAGAGAACCAAGGAGGCGAGAACGAGAGCGCTCCGAGGAAGATCGGAGCCGAACTGTCAAACCAAGGCAAGAACCCATGGGGGATGCCAATAACCCCCCAACCTTCGTGGTCAACATCGTGGTCGGGCGCGAAAGCCCTCCTAAATCCAAATCGGCAGCAAAGAAGGATACCTGGATACTCTCTATCTTGACAGAAGGTCCCGTCGCCAGCAAAAGATCTCCCACAATATCTTTTGGCCCGGAAGATAAATGGTTTTACGATCTCCCCGAAAACCCCCCATGGTGGTTACCGCGATGGTCTGGACAGGATTAGTCAGACGAATCCTCGTAGACACGGGAGTTGATTCTAACATTCTATTCAGAAATGTGTTCGACGCCATGGGGCTCAAGGAGTCTGACCTCAAGAATTACCAGCACGGAGTCATGGGACTAGGCGATAACTACATTAAACCTGACGGGGTGATCTCTCTCCAAATCTGCCTGGGAACCGGTGACACCAGGAAATCAATTATGGCAGACTTTGTAGTCCTCAGATACTCCAATGCCTACAATATCATCCTGGAGAGAAAAACCATCAACGAATTCTCAGCTATAATATGCACCAAGTTCCTGACAATGAAGTTCATAACGGACAAGAAAATAGTTGGCTCCATAAGAGGAGACCTAGAAACGGCAGTCGCCTACGACAGCGCCAGTCTCTCCTTAATGAAAGAATCTAAGAAGGCAGCTGGCGTGTTCTTGGAAGACCTGGATGCCAGGATAGAGGACATGCCGAGACCAGAGCCAGAGGGGGGACATGGAGAAATTCCAAATAGGAAAGTTGGCAGATCAGTTTACCTTCGTAAACAGAAACCTGCTCCATGAACTCAAGGGCCCCCTCATGGAGGTTGTAAGGGAAAACGGCGACCTTTTCGCGTGGACACCATTAGACATGCCGGGACTGGATCCCGAGGTCACGTCCCACCGACTAGCCGTGAAACCTGATGCCAAACCAGTAGCCCAGCGGTGAAGGAAGATGTCGCAAGAAAGGGCCGAAGAAGTCGCCAGACAAACAGCAGGGTTGCTAGAAGCAGGATTCATCAAAGAACTCGAGTACTCAACATGGCTGTCCAATGTCGTCCTAGTCAAAAAAGCCAGCGAAAGATGGAGAATGTGCGTTTATTACTCCGATCTGAACAAAGCATGCCCAAAAGACTCTTTCTCCCTCCCCAACATCGACACCTTGGTCGACTCGGCGGCAGGATATCATTTTCTCAGCTTCATGGATGCCTACTCGGGTTACAACCAGATCCCGATGCACCGACTTGACGAAGACAAAATGGTATTCATAACGCCAGGAGGTACTTATTGCTACAAAGTAATGCCTTTTGGGCTGAAGAACGCAGGGGCCACTTACCAAAGACTAATGAGCAAGGTCTTCCATGACCTCATCGGCAAGTCGGTAGAAATATAAGTTGACAACATCCTAGTGAAAACAACAGAACCGAACAGGCTAATAGGCAACCTCCAGGCTGTCTTCAAAGCGCTAAGAAAATTCAAAATGAGGCTTAACCCACTCAAATGCGCATTCACCATGGAAGCAGGGAAATTTCTAGGGTTCATGATAACAAAAAGAGGGGTAGAGGCCAACCCAAACAAATGCGAAGCCGTCCTCAAAATGACAAGCCCTGGGTGCATCAAAGATGTACAACGACTCACTGGGAAACTCACGGCTCTGTCCCGATTTCTCGATGCCTCGGCAGAAAGGGCCATCCCATTCTTAAACCTAATGAAGAAAGGGATCGCCTTCGAGTGGACCCCGGCGTGCGAAGAAGCATTTGGCCACTTCAAAAAGATACTCTCGGAGCCTCCCGTACTCAGCAAGCCTAGAGAAGGGGAGCCCCTATACTTATACTAAGCTGTAACCACGCAAGCAATGGCGGCAGTCTTGGTTCGGGAAGAGGACAAGACTCAACGCCTAATATACTTCATCAGTAAAGTACTCCAAGGGGCGGAGATGAGGTACACCAAGTTGGAAAAGTTGGCCTACGCCCTACTAATCTCATCCAGAAGGCTAAAGCAATACTTCCAAGGGCATGTGATCATCCTGAGAACCGACCAAACCATTCGACAAAGTCCTCTAGAAACCCGACCTCGCGGAAAGAATGATGGCATGGGCAATAGAGCTGTCCCAATATGATTTGCAATACGAACTCAGACAGGCAATCAAAGCCCAAGCCATGGCAGATTTCCTGGTAGAGGTCACAGGGGAGGCCCCCGACATACCAAACACACGGTGGAAGCTCCACATTGACGGAGCATCCAACCAAATGTTTAAAGGGGCCAGGATCATTCTCGAAAACTCAGTAGGAGTAGCCTTTGAACAATCAATCAAGTTTGACTTCCCGGTCTCCAACAACCAGGAAGAATACGAGGCCCTGATAGGAGGATTGATATTAGCCAAAGAAGTCGGAGCATCGAGGGTGGAAGTCAGTAGCGATTCCCAGATTGTCACCTCTCAGATAAACGGCAGCTACCAAGCTAGGGACGCACTATTACAAAAATACCTGGAAAAGGTGCTATGCAAAAACTTCGAAGAAGTCATAATTAAGCACGTCCCTAGAGAAAGGAATGCCCGAGCCGACCTCCTCTCTAAACTAGCAAGCACCAAACCTGGGACAGGAAACAGGTCCTTAATCCAAAGGCTAGCAACCGAACCTACAATTATCATGTGCGCAGCCCAGATGCCGAACCCCTCCTCATGGATAGACCCTATCTTCCGATACCTGGAGCATGGGGAAACATCCCCATACGAGAAGGAAGCACAAGCTACCAAGAGGGAAGCTCCCAAATACGTAATCATACAGGGGCAGTTGTACAAACGAGGGCTCCACCAACCCCTACTCAAGTGCCTGCGCCCTGATAAACCACTATTTCATGGTTTATCTTGTGCTCAATTGATTGGTTTTTATCAAGTCTTTGCCCACTTATTCATACTAATTGCATGGTTTTACATTTACCTTCCTGATTTTGTGCTATGATTGAAAACATGTTTCTTTGACCTTAATTTTATTAATATTACTCCTCTCTTATTACTATTAGATGCCGTGATATGTTTGTTAAGTGATTTCAGAGTTTACAGGGCAGGAATGACTTAGAGGATGGAAAGAAAGCATGCAAAAATGGAAGGAATACAAGAAGTCGAAGAAATTGCTAAGCTGTCCAGCCTGACCTCTTTGCACTCAAACGGTCATAACTTGAGCTACAGAGATCCAAATGATGCGGTGCCAGTTGTGTTGGAAAGCTAACGTCCGGGGCTTCGATTTGATATATAATTTGCCATAGTGTCCGTATATCTAAATGACGCGAACGCGTGCTCCACGCGGACGCGTCATAATGACAAAAATCAGCGTGTTTGAATTCGAAACCTGCGAATTCTGGGCTATTTCTGACCCAGTTCTCGGCCCAGAAAACACGTATTAGAGGCTATAAAGTGGAAAAATGCGTTGATTCATAAATCAATCTTTAATATACACAATTTTAGGATTAAATGTAATTTTAGAGAGAGATGTTCTCTCCTCTCTCTTAGGATTAGGATTTAGGATTTCTATTATGTTTAGGCTATGATCTCTTCAATCACAGGATCAATGCTCCTTTAATTTATTTTCTACTTTTATTGATTCTATTACTTTAATTGTCATTTATCTTTTCAATTTGGCTTATGAACTTCATGTTAGAGTTGATTTCTTTTATTTAATATAATTTGAGGCATTTCAGATTTAAGATTTCTTTCTTTTATTTATGTTTCTGTTGCTTCCCATCTGAAGGCATTTTTATTCAAGTAGATTTTCTCCCTTTTTGCTTTGGTTAAGTAATTGGAGACACTTGAGTTATCAAACTCCTTGTGATTGATGATTGTTATCTTTGCTAGTTGATTTGTATTCCAATAACTCTAGTCTTTCCATAGGAATTGACTAGGACGAGAGGAATCAAATTGATTGATCCACTTGACTTACCTTCATAGTTAGAGGATAACAAGGTGGGAGCAAAATCCAATTCTCATCACAATTGATAAGGATAACTAGGATAGGACCTCAATTTCTCATACATTGCCAAAAGATTTTATTATTATTAATTTATTTTTCTTGTCATTTAAATTATTTGTTCCTTATTTTAAAAAACCCCAAAACATATCTTTTTACATAACCAATAATAAATCATACCTCCCTACAATTCCTTGAGAAGACAACCCGAGGTTTAAATACTTCGGTTATAAATTTTATTGCATTTTATTACTTGTGACAACCAAACTTTTGTACGAAAGGATTCTCTGTTGGTTTAGAAGTTATACTTACAACGCGATTAATTTTATAAAATTTCTTTACTAAATAGAAATCCGATCGTCAAAATGGCGCCGTTGCCGGGGAATTGCAAACGTGTGCCTTATTATTGGTTATTGTAAATATTTACTTTTAAATTGATTTTTTCGAAAAAAAAAAAATTCAAATTTTTATTTTAAATTTTTATCTTATCTTATCTTAGTCTTAAATTTCAAAATTCAAATATTTTTTTTTCAAAAATCATATCTTTTTCAAAATCTTATCTTATCTTATTTCAAATTCAAATTTCAAATTTCAATTAAATTCCAAAATTCAAAATTCAAAATTCAAAATTTAAATTTAAAATTTTAAAAATCAAACCTTTTCAAAATTTAAATCTTTTTCAAATCTTTATCTTATATTGTTGACTTTTTCAAAATTCAAATTTCAAAATATAAAATTCAAAACCTTCTAATTTAAAAACTTATCTTCTCTTACCTAACTTATCTTATCTTTTCTAATCTTAAAATCAAATCTTTTTCAAACCTTTTCTCTTATTTTATTTTATTTTCCTTTGCTTGTTTTTTTGTTTTTGTTTTTAATTTTTATTAGTTACTATGAGTTTTCACCCCTTCGTTTTGAGTTTGGTTCCAATGTTGTTGTAAGGAATGGAAGCTATAACAGGAACATGCATCAAGGTCAAAACAATCAAAGATGGAAGGAGCCACGAGGATCTGATCAACCCTTTAGGCAACAACACCCTCCAAGATATCATAGACCATGACCATTCCACAATGCATGTCAAGACAATGGTTATGGTGGACCCTTTCATGACAACCAACTCCCACCAAACTACTATGGTCAGCAGCCATTCCGAGGTGCGTACCAAGATGATAGATATGGTGGACCCCCCTGTAGTTATCAGCAAGTCCCATCATATGTCTATGAACCACCTCCTCAACATAGTTATGAACTACCATACTCACAAGCCAACTACCACCAAACACCCCCATATGACCCTAACCCTTACCCACTCCAATTCCAATCCAATTACTCCCAAGAACCACCACTTCCATATGCACCATGTCCATATCCATCAACCCAAGAACCAAGGGAGCAACTCAAGGAAACAGTGGAAAAATTTCATGCAACCCTTCACCAATTGAATCAAACAATAAATCGATTGCCTTCCCGACGTTCGGACACTCAAGAAACCCCCATGGCTTCGTGTGGACAATCTAATGAAGAACGTAGCATGAAGGAGATATTAGAAACTCCAGTGGACAGTACGGAGCATGACTTTGTACTGGAACAAGTGGAGGAAGCTGTAATTATCGAAGAAGAAGAATTGGTTGAAGACATAGGAGATGCTGAACCTCCATGGGAAAGTCAAGTTATAGAGCCTCCTTCAAAGACGTTTGAAATTGATGTTGAGGAGGGTGTACAACCTCCAAGGCATATCATGGTTGAAGACTTTGAAGGGGTTGATCAAGAGATAGATTCAATCATTGAGGAATTCTTATCTACAATTGAACCCTCTCCCATTGGACTTGACATGGAGATTAAAGAAGAAGAAGCACAACCTCCCATGCCCTTGGTGGATAACGAAGAGGAGATCGAATTGGAAGAAAACTACCAAGAGGAAGAGGTTGATATTGAAGAAGCTTACAAAGAGGTGGAAGTTGTCAAGGAAGAACCCAAGGGAATGGAACTGGAAATCATCTTGCCAAGGTTGTTGGAGACCTCTCCCCCAAAGCCTTCACCATCCATCCCTTCATTCAAGTGGGTAAATCTTTCCTCTCTAAACTTAATTAGCTCACTTGAATATGCTTTACTTGAGACAGATGGTCAGCTTAGAGCTCTTTGTGGCTTTAAGAGTAAGAGGGAGATGGTTAGTGGTTGGCAACACAATCCTAGGTTCATTGTGGTAGGAAGCTCACAGCTGAATTATCATGGTTGGAAGAATACTAAATTGTATGGGTCTAGGAAGGTATTTGGATGCCTCAGTGAGAATTCAGATTGCTTACCACCCGGTTGGAACAAAGATGGTCAACAAGAAGATGGGTGCAAAAGGAAGGTTTGGGACCCCGGAATTCAGTCTAGAAATCAACACTCTTGGGGCCTTGTCACTTGCTTTAACCTGCTTGAAAGCTTTCTGCGCCTAGTTTGGGATCCCGGAGGCCATTGGAATTACAAACATTGGTGGGGATTCAAGGATCAGTACAAGCACAAGCCACCATGACAAGGAGCTCACCAAATGTCCAACTTAAGGACTTTAACTAAAAGTGCTAGGTGGGAGACAACCCACCATGGTATGATCGTTCTTTTTCAGTCTTAGTTTTATTTTGTTTTGTTTTATTCTTAGTTTTATTTTATTTTATTTTCACTCGTGCTCATTCATAATTTCTGCATAGTCATCTGCATTCTGCATTTACATCTGCATATTGCATTAAAAAAAAAAACACGCACGTGACGCATAAGCGTCGCTGACGCGTCCGTGTCACAGGTGCGTTGGGAAAAAAAATAAAATTGAACAGAAAGTCACGCGAAAGCGTGGTTGGAGACGTGCCTTAGGCACAAACATGCCCACGCGTCTGCGTCATATGCGACACACAACTTATCCAGATCAGCCAAGATATCTTATCTTTTCTTCCCCAAATCCTAATTTCTTTCTTTTTCTTTCTTCTTTCTTTCTTTTCTTCTCCCCCTCTACTCTTCTATTCCTTTAATTTAATGCATTTATTTGTTCTTTTTCCTTCTCAATTTCATCTTAGCTTAATTCCTTTTGGTTTCTTTTTCAATTCTTTTTCATGCATTTTTATGTTGGTGTTGGAGTTTTATTTGGATAGTACTTTATTTTATTTGAGCATGTGGCTATTCTGATGAGAGATTTGACAATTGACATTTACTTATGGCTCTCATATACATTTGGATTATATTATTTTCATCCCTATTTTAACTTGCACACCCAGTGTTTTTGAAAAAGCTTTTATGGAATTTTGAATCTTATTTTATTTTACTCTTTCACTTGCATACCTCTTTTTCACAACACTTGTGCTCCACATGTATTTGGGATTATCATTCACAATTGTCATCATTACACATGCTCTTTAATTTGGCACATTTATTACTTGATGCTTGAGCTATGCTTCTCATGCCTATTATTTGCATGTTTTTACCCTCTTGCATCTAATTATTTTGAATTGCCCTTTTTGATCTTTATTGTTGTCTTCCCTACATGTTGTAGCTACTATGTAGTTGGACTATCATCTTTCCTTTGGCATTCCTTATCACTTGGAATTTTCTCCCTTCCGGTCTTAGTTTTTTATTTTTCACTCTCTTTCTTTTTCTTCTTCCTTAGGCATGGGTACCAAGAAAGGAAAAGAGAAGGCCACTGACAAGACACCGGCACGGAGAGGAACCAAGAGACCTCCAGCTAAGGCGCTTCTATCTACAAGCGTCAGTTGTAGCAACCCGTCCACTTGTACATCTCAGCATGCACCGAGGATGGTGCAATCTTTAAGTGTGGGGAGGTCGATACTGACTTCCATGGGTTAGTTATTTCCTTTTCAACACCAATGTCTTATTTTCTTTATTAGTTCATTGTTGCATTTACATGTTTGATTGCATGTTTATTTGATTTTGTGCATATAGCTCACTTATCCCAAATAAGCCTACCTTTTACATCACCCTTGTTAGCCACTTTGAGCCTTTTTATCCCCATTTATTCTGTTTTATAACCACATCACTAGCCTTAAGCAGAAAAATAATTAAATATCCCAATTGAATCTTTGGTTAGCTTAAGATAGGGATTGTGTAATAATTAAGTGTGGGAAAACTGTGGAAACATGGGTTAATAAGGGAATGTGTTATGTTTTTAATTTGATAAAATATTAGAAATTTGGGTACCTACTCATGTGAGACTAGAAAAATTAAAAATCCATGTGCATTGATAAGTTATGTTTATTTTTCTATTTAAAAAAATAAAAAAATAAAAAAAATAAAAAAAGAAAAAAATCCAAAAAAAAAATTCAATAAATAAGTAAATAAATAAGGGGACAAAATTACCCCAATGTTAAGTTAATGAAAAATCAATGCATATGTGATAAAATTAAAGAAAAGTTGATACATGAGTATGTGATGCAAAAGTGGGAATTTTGGGTAGCTAGGCATGAATTAGAATTATATAGAGTATATGTATGTTAGGTGAAAGCTTAGGTTAATTAAAGATTCAATTTATAGCTCACTTAGCCATATATATACCCTCACCCTTACCTTAGCCCCATTACAACCTTGAAAAAGACCTCATGATGTTTGCATTGGTTCATTAAATACTTGTTAATTGGTTAGATGAAGAAAAAAGTTTAGAAAGCATAATTAGAGAAGAGTAGAGTGAATTACCCTATACACTTGAGTGATTAGAGTGCATATACACTACCAGTGAGGGTTCAATGCTTGATTCTATGTTCCCTGCTTTCATGAGCTATCTTCTTACAAGTTTACTTGTCTTTTATTGTATAATTTGAATTAGTGAAATCTGATTTATGTTTGTCTTGAAGAGCTTATTTACTTTTAACCAAGTAGATAGAAACATCTTAGTATGTAGTTGCATTCATATAGATAGGTTGCATTTCATACATTCTACCATTCCTCTTCACTCCTTTATAGCTTCTCTTGAACTTAGCATGAGGACATGCTAATGTTTAAGTTTGGGGAGGTTGATAAACCACTATTTCATGGTTTATCTTGTGCTCAATTAATTGGTTTTTATCAAGTCTTTGCCCACTTATTCATACTAATTGCATGGTTTTACATTTACCTTCCTGATTTTGTGCTATGATTGAAAACATGTTTCTTTGACCTTAATTTTATTAATATTAATCCTCTCTTATTACCATTAGATGCCGTGATATGTTTGTTAAGTGGTTTCAGAGTTTACAGGGCAGGAATGGCTTAGAGGATGGAAAGGAAGCATGCAAAAATGGAAGGAATACAAGAAGTCGAAGAAATTGCTAAGCTATCCAGCCTGACCTCTTCGCACTAAAACGGTCATAACTTGAACTACAGAGGTTCAAATAAAGCGGTTCTAGTTGCGTTGGAAAGCTAACATCCAGAGTTTCGATTTGATATATAATTTGTCATAGTAGTCATACAGCTAAGTGACACGAACGCGTGCTCCACGCGGACGCGTCGCAGTGACAAAAATCAGCGTGTTTGAATTCGAAACCTGCGAATTATGGGCTATTTCTGACCTAGTTCTCGGCCCAGAAAATACAGATTAGAGGCTATAAAGTAAATGAATGCGTTCATTCATAAATCAAGCTTTAATATACACAATTTTAGGATTAGATGTAGTTTTAGAGAGAGAGGTTCTTTCCTCTCTCTTAGGATTAGGATTTAGGATTTCTATTATGTTTAGGCTATGATCTCTTCAAGCACAGGTTCAATGTTCCTTTAATTTATTTTCTACTTTTATTGATTCTATTACTTTAATTGTCATTTATCTTTTCAATTTGGCTTATGAACTTCATGTTAGATTTGATTTTTTTTATTTAATATAATTTTAGGTATTTCAGATTTAAGATTTCTTTCTTTTATTTATGTTACTGTTGCTTCCCATCTGAAGGCATTTTTATTCAAGTAGATTTTCTCCCTTTTTGCTTTGGTTAAGTAATTGGAGAAACTTGAATTATCAAACTCCTTGTGATTGATGATTGTTATCTTTGCTAGTTGATTTGTATTCCAATAATTCTAGTCTTTCCATAGAAATTGACTAGGACGAGAGGAATCAAATTGATTCATCCACTTAACTTACCTTCATAGTTAGAGGATAACAAGGTGGGAGCAAAATCCAATTCTCATAACAATTGATAAGGATAACTAGGATATGACCTCAATTTCTCATACCTTGCCAATATATTTTATTATTATTAATTTATTTTTCTTGTCATTTAAATTACTTGTTCCTTATTTTAAAAAACCCAAAAACATATCTTTTTACATAACCAATAATAAATCATACCTCCCTGCAATTCCTTGAGAAGATGACCCGAGGTTTAAATACTTCGGTTATAAATTTTATTGGGTTTTGTTACTTGTGACAACCAAACTTTTGTACGAAAGGATTCTCTGTTGGTTTAGAAGCTATACTTACAACGCGATTGATGAGCGAATAATTTATACGCTTTTTGGCATTGTTTTTAGTATGTTTTTAGTATATTTTAATAAGTTTTTATTATATTTTTATTAGTTTTTAAATAAAAATCACTCTTCTGGACTTTACTATGAGTTTGTGTATTTTTTTTGTGATTTCAGGTATTTTCTGGCTGAAATTGAGGGACCTGAGCAAAAATCTGATTCAGAGGCTGAAAAAGGACTGCAGATGCTGTTGGATTCTGACCTCCCTGCACTCAAAGTGGATTTTCTGGAGCTACAGAGACCCAATTGGCGCGCTCTTAATTGCGTTGGAAAGTAGACATCCTGGGCTTTCCATCAATATATAATTGGTTATACTTTGCTCGAGATTTGATGGCCCAAACAGGTGTTCCAAGTTAGCTCAAGAATTATGGCGTTTAACTCCAAAACTGGCACAAAAGCTGGAGTTAAACGCCCAAACTGGCACAAAAGCTGGCGTTTAACTCCAAGAAAAGTCTCTACACATGGAAGCTTCAATGCTCAGCCCAAGCACACACCAAGTGGGCTCGGAAGAAGATTTCTGCATTAATTACTGATTTCTGTAAACCCTAGGCTACTAATTCTCTATAAATAGGACCTTATACTATTGTATTTTCATCTTTGGACATCTTTGGACGTTTAGTCCCTAGACCTTGGAGGCTGGCCATTCGGCCATGCTTACACCATTATCACTTTTGTATTTTCAACGGTGGAGTTTCTACACACCATAGATTAAGGTGTGGAGCTCTGTTGTTCTTCATGAATTAAAACAAAGTACTATTATTTTTCTATTAAACTCAAGTCTATTTCTTCTCCAAGATATTCATTCGCACCCAAGAACATGATGAATGTGATGATTATGTGACACTCATCACCATTCTCACCTATGAACGCGTGACTGACACCCACTTTCGTTCTACATGCAAACAAGCTTGAATGTGTATCTCTTGGCTTTCTAATCTAAGATTAGAACCTTTGTGGTATAGGCTAGAATTATTGGTGGTCATTCTTGAGATCCGGAAAGTCTAAACCTTGTCTGTGGTATTCCGAGTAGGATCTGGGAAGGGATGATTGTGACGAGCTTCAAACTCGCGATTGTTGGGCGTGTGACAGACGCAAAAGGATCAATGGATCCTATTCCAACATGATCGAGAACCGACAGATGATTAGCCTTGCGGTGACAGCGATTTGGAATGTTTTCACTGAGAGGACGGGAAGTAGCCATTGACAACGGTGATGCCCAACATAAAGCTTGCCATAGAAGGGAGTATGAATGATTGGAAGAAGGCAATAGGAAAGCAGAGGTTTAGGAGGAACAAAGCATCTTCATACGTTTATCTGAAATTCCAACCAAAGAATTACATAAGTATCTCTATCTTTATTTTATGTTTTATTCATCTTTTAATTATCAATTCTTCATCACCATCTGAATTCACCTGACTGAGATTTACAAGGTGACCATAGCTTGCTTCAAGCCGACAGTCTCCCTGGGATCGACCCTTACTCACGTAAGGTTTATTACTTGGACGACCCAGTGCACTTGCTGGTTAGTTGTGCGGAATTGTGACAAAGTGTGATTCATGTTTAAGAGCTCCAAGTCCTTTGGCGCCATTGTTGATGATCACAATTTCGCATACCAAGTTTTTGGCGCCGTTGCCGGAGATTGTTCGAGTTTGGACAACTGACGGTTCATCTTGTTGCTTAGATTAGGTACTCTTCAGAATTTTTAAGAATGAATTCTAGAGTTTCAAGGTGATGTTCTTAGCATCACAAAAGCTGATTGATTCTCATCAATTTAGCTGCTGAATGTAATGTTCTGCTGAAGCTTGGCCAAACATGTCTAATCTTTTTAGACTGAAGCTTTAGACTAACATTGCATGATTCCTGGAATTCTCATTAAAAGTTTTGATTCTCTTTATTTTCTTTTTCCATATGAGTTTCGAAAATCACAAAAAAATTTATAAAACCATAAAAATAAAAAATATTTTATGTTTCTTGTTTGAGTCTAGTATCAATTTTTAAGTTTGGTGTCAATTGTATTCTTCTTGTATTTTTCGAAAACATGCAATATGTTCTTCATTAATCTTCAAGTTGTTCTTGATAATTTTAGTGCTCTGATCTTTAAATTCTCTTGTCTTGTGTCTTTTGTTATTTTTCATATGCATTTTCAAATTGTTATTGTCCTTAGTATACAAAATTTCTAAGTTTGGTGTCTTGCATGCATTGTTCATTTGATCTTAGTTGCATTTTTATTGTTTCTCATCATCAAAAAATTCAAAAATATTTTTAAAACTATGTCTTTTCAAGTCAATAATACAGAGAATTGAAGATTTAGAACATTCAGCAGAGGAATCAAACAGAAAAAGCTGGGCGTTCAAAACGCCCAGTGAAGAAGGAAAACTAGCGTTTAAACGCCAGCCAGGGTACCTGGCTGGGTGTTTAACGCCCAAAAAGGTAGGATTTTGGGCGTTAAACGCCAGAATGGATGCCATTCTGGGCGTTTAACGCCAGGATGACACTAGAGGGAAGATTTTGTTTTTAATTCAAATTTTTTTCAAATCTTCATAATTTTTCAAAATCAAATCTTTTTCAAATCATATCTTTTCAATCATATCTTTTCAAAATCAATTTCTTTCTATTTTTTATTATTTATTACTATTTTCAAAAATCCTTGCAACAATTAGTGATTTAATTCAAAATTTTCAAGTTGTTACTTGCCTATTAAGAAATGATCAAATTTTAAATTCTAGAATCATATTTTCTAAATTCTTGTTAGTCAAGTAATCAACTTTAATTTTAAAACTTTCTCTTTTTAATTTTCAATCATATCTTCTCAATCATATCTTCTCAATCACATCTTTTTCAAAATTAATTTTCAATCATATCTTTTTAATTTCTAATTTCAAAATCTTTTTCAAAAATCACTTAATTTCTTTCCCAATCTTAATTTTCGAAAATCTCAATCAAATTTTCAAATCTCTTTTCATTATTTCAAAATCTTTTTACTTTATTTTCGAAAATTCTTCCTCTCTTCTCACATCCTTCTATTTAAAGGACTAACACTCTTCCTCAAGGTGCAATTCAAACTGCCTCCTTCTTTACATGTTCGAATTCTCTTCTATCTACCTTCTCCTTCTATTCTTCTTTTCTTTTGACACCTCAAGGAATCTCTATACTGTGACATAGAGGATTCCCTACTTTCTTGTTCTCTTCTCTTTCATATGAGCAGGAACAAAGATAAAGGCATACTTGTTCAAGCTGATCCTGAACCTAAAAGGAACTTGAAGAGAAAGCTAAGAGAAGCTAAAGAACATCTCTCTTTAGAGGGCCTAACAGAGCTTTTCAAGGAAGAAGAAACCATGGCAGCCGAAAACAACAATGCCAACAATGCAAGGAAGGTGCTTGGTGACTTTACTGCACCTACTCCCGACTTCTATGGGAGAAGCATCTCAATTCCTACCATTGGAGCAAACAACTTTGAGCTTAAGCCTCAATTAGTTTCTCTAATGCAACAGAATTGCAAGTTTCATGGACTTCCATTGGAAGATCCTCATCAGTTCCTAGCTAAATTCTTGCAAATCTGTGACACTGTTAAGACCAATGGGGTTGACCCTGAAGTCTACAGACTTATGCTTTTTCCTTTTGCTGTAAGAGACAGAACAAGGACATGGTTGGATTCACAACCTAAAGAAAGCCTGAACTCTTGGGAAAAGCTAGTCAATGCCTTCTTGGCAAAGTTCTTTCCACCTCAAAAATTGAGCAAGCTTAGAGTGGAAGTCCAAACCTTCAGACAAAAGGAAGGAGAATCCCTCTATGAAGCTTGGGAAAGATACAAGCAATTGATCAGAATATGTCCTTCTGACATGCTTTCAGAATGGAGCATCATAGGTATTTTCTATGATGGTCTGTCGGAACTATCCAAGATGTCATTGGATAGCTCTGCTGGAGGATCTCTTCATCTGAAGAAGATGCCTGCAGAAGCTCAGGAACTCATTGAAATGGTTGCAAATAACCAATTCAAGTAAACTTCTGAAAGGAATCCTGTGAATAATGGGACAAATCAGAAGAAAGGAGTTCTTGAGATTGATAATCTGAATGCCATATTGGCTCGGAATAAAATATTGACTCAGCAAGTCAGTATGATTTCTCAGAGTCTGTTTGGAATGCAAGCAGCAACAGGCAGTACTAAGGAAGCTTCCTCTGAAGAAGAAGTGGTATGCGAAATTGCTACTCAGGTTGTGAATTGTTGTTCGAAATTGATTCACTGGCAATGGCACCAAAAACAGATGCACAGGACCATGGTCTAAACATATCTTCACAACTCCGTATAACTAACCAGCAAGTGCACTGGGTCGTCCAAGTAATACCTTACGTGAGTAAGGGTCGAATCCCCCGGAGATTGTTGGTATGGAGCAGGCTATGGTCACCTTGTAAATCTCAGTCAGGCGGATATGAAACAGTAATGGGTTTTCGAAAATAAATAATAGAATAGGGATAGAGGTACTTATGTAAATCATTGGTAGGAATTTCAGATAAGCGAATGGAGATGCTTTTCGTTCCTCTGAACCTCTGCTTTCCTGCTATCTTCATCCA
>NC_029791.2:35350975-35351804 GCF_000816755.2 Arachis ipaensis
CCTCTTGAATAGTTTTGGCATCTCACTTTATCCATTGAGGTTTAGAATGATTGGCATCTATAGGAACTCAGAGTTCAGATAATGTTATTGATTCTCTTAGTTCAGTATGACGATTCTTGAACACAGCTTCTTTATGAGTCTTGGCCGTGGCCCTAAGCACTTTGTTTTCCAGTATTATTACCGGATACATAAATGCCACAGACACATAATTGGGTGAACCTTTCCAGATTGTGACTCAGTTTTGCTAAAGTCCCCTATTAGAGGTGTCCAGGGTTCTTAAGCACACTCTTTTTTTGCTTTGGACCTTGACTTTAACCGCTCAGTCTCAAGTTTTCACTTGACACCTACACGCCACAAGCATATGGTTAGGGACAACTTGGTTTAGCCGCTTAGACCAGGATTTTATTCCTTTAGGCCCTCCTATCCACTGATGCTCAAAGCCTTGGGATCCTTTTTATTTGCCCTTGCCTTTTGGTTTTAAGGGTTATTGGCTTTTTTCTCTTGCCTCTTGGTTTTAAGAGCTTTTGGCTTTTTCTGCTTGCTTTTGCTTTCTTTTTTTTTTTTCTGCAAGCTTTGTTCTTTGTAGCTTTTTCTTGCTTCAAGAATCATTTTTATGATTTTTCAGATTATCAAATAACATGTCTCCTAGTCATCATTCTTTTAAGAGCCAACATATTTAACATTCTTAAACAACAACTTCAAAAAACATATGCACTGTTCAAGCATACATTCAGAAAACAAGAAGCATTGTCACCACATCAATATAATTAAACTAAGTTCAAGGATAAATTCGAAACTCATGTACTTCTTGTTCTTTTGAATTAAAACA
>NC_029791.2:35352000-35357729 GCF_000816755.2 Arachis ipaensis
GCATAGAACTCTTGAACCATTAGGATGCCGACTTGTTGGATGGGATTTGTTAGAACTTCCCAACCTCTTCTTTGAATTTTATGTCGGATCTCCGGATACTCATTTCTTTTGAGTTTGAAAGGGACCTCGGGGATCACCTTCTTCTTGGCCACAACGTCATAGAAGTGGTCTTGATGGGCTTTGGAGATAAAGCTTTCCATCTCCCATGACTCGGAGGTGGAAGCTTTTGTCTTCCCTTTCTCCTTTCTAGAGGATTCTCCGGTCTTAGGTGCCATCAATGGTAATGGAAAAACAAAAAGCTTATACTTTTACCACACCAAACTTAGAATTTTGCTCGCCCTCGAGCAATAAAAGTAAGAATAGATGAAGAAGAAGAAGAAATGGAGGAGAGGGAGAGTGGGAAGTGTTTCGGCCAAGAAGGGTGTAGAGGGGTGTGTTGTGTGAATTTGATGAAGAATGGAGGGCTTTATATAGGTAAGGGAGGGGGGAAAGGTTTCGGCCATATGGGTGGGTTTGGGTGGGAAATTGGTTTTGAATTTTGAAGGTAGGTGGGGTTTATGAGGTAGGTTTATGGGGAAGAGTGGATGGATGTGAGTGGTGAAGAGGTGATGGGGAAGAGAGATTGAGGTGATTGGTAAAGGGTTTTTGGGGAAGGGTGTTTATGGGATTGTGTGAAAGAGGGGTGAGAAGAAGTGAGTGGAGGTAGGTGGGGATCCTGTGGGGTCCACAGATCCTGAGGTGTTTAAGGATTTACAACCTTGCACCACATTAGGCATGTAAAATGCCCTTGCACACAACTCTGGGCGTTCAGCGCCAGGTTGGTGCCCATTTTGGGCGTTCAACGCCCATTTACTAGCCATTTCTAGCGTTGAACGCCAGAACCACGCTTGTTTTGGGCGTTTAGCGCCAGGATGCTGCCCATTTTGGGCGTTCAGCGCCAGAACCATGCTCTGTTCTGGCGTTGAACGCCAGGCAGATGCTCCTCCAGGGTGTGATTTTTCATCTGCTGTTTTTGATTCCGTTTTCAAATTTTATATTTATTTTGTGACTCCACATGATCATGAACCTAATAAAACATGAAAAACAAAAACAAAATTAGATAAATAAACATTGGGTTGCCTCCCAACAAGCGCTTCTTTAATGTCAGTAGCTTGACAGTGGGCTCTCATAGAGCCTCACAGATGTTCAGAGCATTGTTGAAACCCTCCAACACCAAACTTAGAGTTTGGATATGGGAGTTCAACACCAAACTTAGAGTTTGGTTGTGGCCTCCCAACACCAAACTTAGAGTTTGACTGTGGGGGCTTGGGTTGACTCTGCTTTGAGAGAAGCTTTTCATGCTTCCTCTCCATGGTTGTAGAGGGAGATCCTTGAGTTTTAAACACAAGGGAGTTCTCATTCCATTGAAGGACTAGTTCTCCTCTGTCAACATCAATCACAGCTCTTGCTGTGGCCAGGAAAGGTCTTCCTAGGATGATGGATTCATCCTCTTCCTTTCCAGTATCCAGGACTATGAAATCAGCAGGGATGTAAAGGCCTTCAACCTTTACTAATACGTCCTCTACTTGTCCATAAGCCTGTTTTCTTGAATTGTCTGCCATCTCTAATGAGATTTTAGCAGCATGCACCCCATAGATTCCTAGTTTCTCTATTACAGAGAGAGGCATGAGGTTTATTCCTGAACCAAGGTCACACAGAGCCTTAAAGATCATGGTGCCTATTGTACAGGGTATTATGAAATTTCCAAGATCCTGTCTCTTCTGAGGCAATGTCAGTTGATCCAGATCACTTAGTTTATTGATGAACAAGGAAAGTTCAACTTCCCAAGTATCAATGCCAAATAATTTGGCATTCAGCTTCATGATTGCACCAAGAAATTTGGCGGTTTGCTCTTCAGTAACATCCTCATTCTCTTCAGAGGAGGAATACTCATCAGAGCTCATGAAGGGCATAAGGAGGTTCAATGGAATCTCTATGGTCTCTAGATGAGCCTCAGAGTCCTTTGGTTCCTCAGAGGGAAGCTCCTTATTGATCACTGGACGTCCCAGGGGGTCTTCCTCCTTGGGATTTACGTCCTCCTCTCCTTCTTTGGGTTCGGCCATGGTGCTTATTTCAATGGCCTTGCATTCTCCTTTTGGGTTCTCTTCTGTATTGCTTGGTAGAGTACTAGGAGGGATTTCTGTGATCCTCTTGCTCAGCTGGCCCACTTGTGCTTCCAAGTTTCTAGTGGAAGACCTTGTTTCATTCATGAAACTCACAGTGGCCTTGGACAGATCAGAGACTAAGTTTGCTAAATTAGAAGTATTTTGTTCAGAGTTCTCTGACATTTTTTGGTCAACTGTTTGTATCTTTCCCAAGCTTTATAGAGGGATTCACCTTCTTTCTGTCTGAAGGTTTGAACATCCACTCTAAGCTTGCTAAGCTTTTGAGGAGGAAAGAACTTGGCTAAGAAAGCCTTGACTAGCTTATCCCAAGAGTTCAGGCTATCCTTAGGTTGAGAGTCCAACCACACTCCAGCTCTGTCTCTTACAGCAAAAGGGAAAAGCATGAGCCTGTAGACTTTAGGATCTACTCCATTAGTCTTAACAATATCACATATCTACATGAATTCAGTTAAGAACTGAAAAGGATCTTCAGATGGAAGTCCATGAAACTTGCAGTTCTGCTGCATTAGAGAAACTAATTGAGGTTTCAGCTCAAA
The DNA here is from genome assembly GCF_000816755.2 of Arachis ipaensis. Classification (NCBI taxonomy): domain Eukaryota; kingdom Viridiplantae; phylum Streptophyta; class Magnoliopsida; order Fabales; family Fabaceae; genus Arachis; species Arachis ipaensis. The sequence continues at coordinate 35,354,702 of NC_029791.2, forward strand.
GTTGTTTGCTCCAATGGCAGGAATGGAGATGCTTCTTCCATGTAAATTGGAATTAGGTGCAGTAAAGTCACCAAGCATCCTCCTTGCATTATTATTATTTTCGGCTGCCATCTCCTCTTCCTGTTCGAAAATTTCTGAAAGGTTATCTCTGGATTGTTGTAATTTAGCTTCTCTTAATTTTCTTTTCAGGGTCCTTTTAGGTTCTGGATCTGCTTCAACAAGAATGTTCTTGTCCTTGCTCCTGCTCATATGACAAAGAAGAGGGCACAGAAAAAATAGTAATAATAATATGGATCCTTTATACCACAGTATAGGGATCCCTTTGTGAGTGGAAGAAAAGAGGGAGACAAAGAATGTAATGTAATGGAAGAAACACAACTGTGAGGAGGGTTTAGATGTGAGATGAGATGTTAGTAGATGAATAAATAAATAGAATAAGATGGGAGAGGGAGAATTTTCGAAAATAATTTTTGAAAAAGGGTTAGTGATTTTCGAAAATAGTTTTTGAAAAAGGTTAGTAATTTTCGAAAAATTTTGAAATCAAAAATAAAAATAATTAGTTAATTAAAAAGAAATTTTTGAAAAAGAGGGAAGATATTTTCGAAAATTAGAGAGAGAGAGTTAGTTAGGTAGTTTTGAAAAAGGTAAGAAGCAAACAAAAAGTTAGTTAGTTAGTTGAAACAAATTTTGAAAAGATGAGAGGTTAGGAAGTTAGAAAAGATATTTTGAAATCAAATTTTTTGAAAAAGATAAGATAAGAAGATATATATATATTTTTTTAAAGGATATGATAGAAATTAGTTTTTAAAAAAGATTTGATTTTTAAAATCACAATTAATGACTTGATTCACAAGAAATCACATGATATGATTCTATAACTTAAAGTTTGAATCTTTCTTAACAAGCAAGTAACAAACTTGAAATTTTTGAATCACAACATTAATTGTTAATATTATTTTCGAAAATTTTGATAAAGATAAGAAAAAGATTTTTGAAAAATATTTTGAAAAAGATTTTTGAATTTTTCGAAAATAATGAAAAAGGTATGATTTTTGAAAAAGATTTTGAAAAAGATAAGATTTTCAAATTGAAAATTTGATTTGACTCATAAGAAACAACTAAATTTTAAAAATTTTGAAAAAGTCAATTCAAATTTTCGAATTTGATGAGGAGAAAAAGGGAAAGATATTTTTTTGATTTTTGAATTTTTAATGATGAGAGAGAGAAACAAGAAAAATGATGCAATGCATGAGAATTTTAGATCAAAACATGTAATGCATGCAAGAATGCTATGAATGTCAAGATGAACACCAAGAACACTATGAAGATCATGATGAACACCAAGAACATATTTTTAAAAAATTTTTAATGCAAAGAAAACATACAAGACACCAAACTTAGAAATCTTTAATGCTTAGGCACTAAGAATTCAAGAATGCATATGAAAAACATCATACAACACAAAACATGCAAATGCAAAGATCAAACAAGAAGACTTACCAAGAACAACTTGAAGATCATGAAGAACACTATGAATGCATGAAATTTTTCGAAAAATGCAAGATGCACATGCAAATGACACCAAACTTATAACATGACTCATGACTCAAACAAGAAACACAAAAAATATTTTTGATTTTTATGATTTTCTAATTTTTTTGGATTTTTTTTTCGAAAATTAATTGAAAAAGGAAAATAAGGATTCCAAAATTTTTAATATGAATTCCAGGAATCTTGCAGTGTTAGTCTAAAGCTTCAGTCCAGGAATTAGACATGGCTCACTAGCCAGCCAAGCTTTCAATGAAAGCTCCGGTCCAAAACACTAGACATGGCCAATGGCTAGCCAAGCTTTAGCATGTAAATCAGGAACAGTAGCAGGTGGATTAACAACAACTAGCTTGCTCTTGATAACAAACTGCTGCCTCAGTCCAAATAAATTTAGACATGGCTTTACAGCTAGCCAGGCTTCACATGCTTCATGAAACACTAGAATTCATTCTTAAAAATTTTGAATAAATTTTTGAAAACATTTTTATTATTTTTTTTTCGAAAACAAATGGGAAAATTTTTGAAAGATTTTTGAAAAATTTTTGAAAACAAAACAAAAAAGAAAATTACCTAATATGAGCAACAGGATGAACCGTCAATTGTCCATACTCGAACAATCCCCGGCAACGGCGCCAAAAACTTGGTACGCAAAATTGCTACTCAGGTTGTGAATTGTTGTTCGAAATTGATTCCCTGGCAATGGCACAAAAAACGGATGCACAGGACCATGGTCTAAACATATCTTCACAACTCCGCATAACTAACCAGCAAGTGCACTGGGTCATCCAAGTAATACCTTACGTGAGTAAGGGTCGAATCCCAAGGTGGTTGTCAGGCACGCGTTCATAGGGAATGGTGATGATTGTCACGTTCATCACATTCAGGTTGAAGACCGAATGAATATCTTAGAAGTGAAATAAGATTAATTGAATAGAAAACAGTAGTACTTTGCATTAATCTTTGAGGAACAGCAGAGCTCCACACCTTAATCTATGGAGTGTAGAAACTCTACTGTTGAAAATACATAAGTGAAAGTCCAGACATGGCCAAGAGGCCAGCCCTCAAACGTGATCTAAGATAGCATACAACTGATCAAAGATACCTAATACAATAGTAAAAGGTCCTATTTATAATAAACTAGCTACTAGGGTTTACAGAAGTAAGTAATTGATGCATAAATCCACTTCCGGGGCCCACTTGGTGTGTTCTTGGGCTGAGCTTGAGTGTTGCACGTGTAGAGGTCCTTCTTGGAGTTGAACGCCAGTTTTTGTGCCAGTTTGGGCGTTCAACTCTGGTTTTGGATCCTTTTCTGGCGCTGGACGCCAGATTTGGACAGAAAGCTGGCGTTGAACGCCAGTTTACGTCGACTATTCTTGGCCAAAGTATGGACTATTATATATCGCTGGAAAGCCCTGGATGTCTACTTTCCAACGCAATTGAGAGCGCACAAATTGGGCTTCTGTAGCTCCAGAAAATCCGC
>NC_029791.2:35358098-35362347 GCF_000816755.2 Arachis ipaensis
AACGAATCTTAAGAGACAGACAACGACTCTTCTATTACCTTTTCCAAACGATAACGATTTGGACAAAGAAGGTGGTAACAACAACTTTGGAACAACTCCAGACACAACTAGGAAGGTACTCTCTAAACCTACTAAAGAGATACTTCTTAATATTCACAAAGATATCCCAAGAGGGTACATTAAGTGGAGAAGGTAACGACCCAAGAGTCCTAGTATTCGAAGAACTACTCGCCTATTAAATATGCGAAAAACCGTAACAAAAATCATACAAAAATCATCCTAGATCAATGAAAAAGCCACTCTGACTTAGCAACCATTGTCTCTGATCTAATTAAAACCACTCAAAGTTTCATGACTGAAACAAGGTCCTCCATTAGAAATTTGGAGGCACAAGTGGGTCAGCTGAGTAAGAAAATTACTGAACTCCCTCCTAGTACTCTCCCAAGCAATACAGAAGAGAATCCAAAGAGAGAGTGCAAGGCCATAAACACGTCTCACATGGTCGAACCTGGAGAGGAGGAAGAGGCAGTGATCTCCACTGAGGAAGACCTCAATGGACGTCCACTAACCTCCATGGAGTTCCCTAATGAGGAACCATGGGAATCTGAGGCTCAGACTAAGACCATAGAGATTCCATTAAATTTACTTCTGCCATTCATGAGCTCTAATGAATATTCCTCCTCTGAAGAGGATGAAGATGTTACTGAAGAGCAAGTTGCTAAGTACCTTGGAGCAATCATAAAGCTAAATGCCAGGTTGTTTGGTAATGAGACTTGAGAGGATGAACCTCTATTGCTCATCAAAGAACTGGATAACTTGACTAGGCAGAAATTACCTCTGAAGAGACAAGATCCTGGAAAGTTCTCAATACCTTGTACCATAGGCACCATGACCTTTGAGAAGGCTCTGTGTGACCTAGGGTCAAGCATAAACCTCATGCCTCTCTCTGTAATGGAGAAGCTAGGGATCATTGAGGTACAAGCTATAAGAATCTCACTGGAGATGGCAGACAATTCAAAGAAACAGGTTTATGGACTTGTAGAGGATTTCTTGGTAAAGGTTGAAGACCATTACATCCCTGCTGATTTCATAATCTTAGAGACTGGGAAGTGTATGGATGGATCCATCATCCTTGGCAGACCCTTCCTAGCCACAGCAAAAGCTGTGATTGATGTTGACAGAGGAGAATTGATCATTCAAGTGAATGGAGACTCCCTTGTGTTTAAAGCTCAAGGATATCCCTCTGTCACCATGGAGAGGAAGCATGAAGAGCTTCTCTCAATACAGAGTCAAACAGAGCCCCCACAGTCAAACCCTAAGTTTGGTGTTGGGAGGCCACAACCAAACTTTAAGTTTGGTGTTGAACCCCCATATTCAAACTCTAAGTTTGGTGTTGGGAGGTTCCAACATTGCTCTGAATATCTATGAGGCTCCATGAGAGCCCACTGTCAAGCTATTGACATTAAAGAAGCGCTTGTTGGGAGGCAACCCAATCTTTAACTTATCTATGTTAAATTTCTCTTTTCTTTTGTTATTTTATATTTTCTGTGGGTTGATGATCATGTGGAGTCACAAAAACAATTGAAAAATAAAAAATAGAAGGAAAAACAGAATGAAAAATAGAACACCCTGGGGGAGAAACTTATTGGCGTTTAAACGCCAGTAAGGGTAGCAGAATGGGCGTTAAACGCCCAGTCTGGCACCATTCTGGGTGTTTAACACCAGAAATGGGCACCAGACTGGTGTTTAACGCCAGTAATGGGCAAGAAGCTGGCGTTAAATGCCAGAAATGGGTAGCAGCCTGGCATTTAACGCCAGGATTGGCAGCAAGGGGTGTTTTACACGCCACATGGTGCAGGGATGAGAAATCCTTGACACCTCAGGATCTGTGGACCCCACAGGATCTCCACCTACCCCACCTCTCTCTCCTCTTCACCCATTCACCAATCACCTCAATACCTCTTCTCCAAAAACCCCTCACCTATCAAATCCCACCATTCTCTTCACCACTCACATCCATCCTTCATAAAACCCCACCTACCTCACAATTCAAATTCAAACCACTTTCCCACCCAAATCCACCCATAATGGCCGAACCATACCCCCCTCTCCACTACTATATAAACCCATCTTAACTCCTTCATTTTCACACAACCTAAACACTACTTCTCCCCCTTGGCCGAAACACAAAGCCCCCTCCATCTCCTCTATTTCTTCTTCTTCTACTCTCTTCTTTCTTCTTTTGCTCGAGGACGAGCAAACCTTCTAAGTTTGGTGTGGTAAAAGCTAAAGTTTTTTGTTTTACCATAACCATTTATGGCACCAAAGGCCGGAAAAACCTCTAGAAAGAGGAAAGGGAAGGCAAAAGCTTCCACCTCCGAGTCATGGGAGATGGAGAGATTCCTCTCAAGGGTGCATCAAGACCACTTCTATGAAGTTGTGGCCAAGAAGAAGGTGATCCCCGAGGTCCCTTTTAAGCTCAAAAAGGGCGAATATCCGGAGATCCGACATGAGATCCGAAGAAGAGGTTGGGAAGTTCTTACCAACCCCATTCAACAAGTCGGAATCTTAATGGTTCAAGAGTTCTATGCCAATGCATGGATCACTAAGAACCATGATCAAAGTGTGAACCCGGACCCCAAGAATTGGCTTACAATGGTCCGAGGGAAATACTTAGATTTTAGTCTAGAAAATGTAAGGTTGGCATTCAACTTGCCCATGATGCAAGGAGATGCACACCCATACACTAGAAGGGTCAACTTTGATCAAAGGTTGGACCAAGTCCTCATGGACATCTGTGAAGAGGGCGCTCAATGGAAGAGAGATTCAAGAGGGAAGCCAGTTCAACTAAGAAGGCATGACCTCAAGCCCGTGGCTAGGGGATAGTTTGAGTTTATCCAACGCTCAATCATTCCTACTAGCAACCGATCTGAAGTTACTATAGACTAGGCTATCATGATTCATAGCATCACGATTAGAGAGGAAGTAGAAGTTCATGAGGTTATATCCCAAGAACTCTACAAAGTGGCGGATAAGTCCTCCACTGTGGCAAGGTTAGCCTTCCCTCATCTCATTTGTCACCTCTGCAATTCAGCCGGAATTGACATAGAGGAAGATATCCTCATTGATGAGGACAAGCCCATCACTAAGAAAAGGATGGAGCAAACAAGAGATCCCACTCATGGACAAGAGCATGAGAAAACTTCTCATCATGAAATCCCTGAGATACCTCAAGGGATGCATTTTCCTCCACAAAACTATTGGGAGCAAATCAACACCTCCCTAGGAGAATTAAGTTCCAACATGGGACAACTAAGGGTGGAGCACCAAGAGCATTCCATCCTCCTCCATGAAATTAGAGAAGACCAAAGAACCATGAGAGAGGAGCAACAAAGGCAAGGAAGAGACATTGAGGAGCTCAAGCACTCCATAAGATCTTCAAGAGGAAGAACAAGCCGCGATCACTAAGGTGGACCCGTTCTTTAATTTCCTTGTTCTTTATTTTCCAGTTTTTCAAATTTTTATGCTTATGTTTATTTATGTTTGTGTCTTTATTACATGATCATTAGTGTCTAAGTGTCTATACCTTAAAGTTATGAAAATGAATCCATCACCTTTCTTAAATGAAAAATGTTTTTAATTGAAAAAGAAAAAGAAGTGCATGAATTTCAAATTTTAAAACAGTTTAATTATTTTGATGTGGTGGCAATACTATTATTTTTCTGAATGAATGCTTGAACAGTGCATATTTTTGAATTTGATTGTTTATGAATGTTAAAATTGTTGGCTCTTGAAAGGATGATGGGAAAAGGAGAAATGTTATCTGATGATCTGAAAAATCATAAAATTGATTCTTGAAGCAAGAAAAAGTAGTGAAAAGCTTGCAAAAAAAAAGGGATATATGCGGAAAAAAAAAGAAGAAAAGAAAGAAAAAGAAAAACAAGCAGAAAAAGCCAATACCCCTTTAAACCAAAAGGCAAGGGTGATAAAAAGGATCCAAGGCTTTGAGAATCAGTGGATAGGAGGGCCCACAGGAATAAAATCCTGGCCTAAGCGGCTAAACCAAGCTGTCCCTAACCATGTGCTTGTGGCGTGAAGGTATCAAGTAAAAACTTGAGACTGAGTGGTTAAAGTCGAGGTCCAAAGCAAAAAGAAGAGTGTGCTTAAGAACCCTGTACACCTCTAATTGGGGACTCTAGCAAAGCTGAGTCACAATCTGAAAAGGTTCACCCAGTTATGTGTCTGTGGT
>NC_029791.2:35362541-35368973 GCF_000816755.2 Arachis ipaensis
CCGCTCATTTGATTGGAGCTATGTTTCATTGATAGTTTGGAATTTATAGTATGTTCTATTCTTTTTATCCTATTTTGATTTTCAGTTGCTTGGGGATAAGCAACAATTTAAGTTTGGTGTTGTGATGAGCGGATAATTTATACGCTTTTTGGCATTGTTTTTAGTATATTTTAATTAGTTTTTATTATATTTTTATTAGTTTTTAAATAAAAATTACTCTTCTAGACTTTACTATGAGTTTGTGTGTTTTTCTGTGATTTCAGGTATTTTCTGGCTGAAATTGAGGGACCTGAGCAAAAATCTGATTCAGAGGCTGAAAAAGGACTGCAGATGCTGTTAGATTCTGACCTCCTTGCACTCAAAGTGGATTTTCTGGAGCTACAAAAGCTTAATTGGCGCGCTCTTAATTGTGTTGGAAAGTAGACATCCTGGGCTTTCCAGCAATATATAATAGTCCATACTTTGCCCGAGATTTGATGGCCCAAACAGGCATTCCAAGTTAGCTCAAGAATTCTGGCGTTTAACTCCAAAACTGGCACAAAAGCTGGAGTTAAACGCCCAAACTAGCACAAAAGCTGGCGTTTAACTCCAAGAAAAGTCTCTACACATGGAAGCTTCAATGCTCAGCCCAAGCACACACCAAGTGGGCCCGGAAGAAGATTTCTGCATTAATTACTGATTTCTGTAAACCCTAGGCTACTAGTTCTCTATAAATAGGACCTTATACTATTGTATTTTCATCTTTGGACATCTTTGGATGTTTAGTCCCTAGACCTTGGAGGCTGGCCATTCGGCCATGCTTACACCATTATCACTTTTGTATTTTCAACGGTGGAGTTTCTACACACCATAGATTAAGGTGTGGAGCTCTGCTGTTCTTCATGAATTAAAACAAAGTACTATTGTTTTTCTATTCAACTCAAGTCTATTTCTTCTCCAAGATATTCATTCGCACCCAAGAACATGATGAATGTGATGATTATGTGACACTCATCACCATTATCACCTATGAACGCGTGACTGACACCCACTTCCGTTCTACATGCAAATAAGCTTGAATGTGTATCTCTTGGGTTTCTAATCTAAGATTGGAACCTTCGTGGTATAGGCTAGAATTATTGGCGGTCATTCTTGAGATCCGGAAAGTCTAAACCTTGTCTGTGGTTTTCCGAGTAGGATCTAGGAAGGGATGAATGTGACGAGCTTCAAACTCGCGATTGTTGGGCGTGTGACAGACGCAAAAGGATCAATGGATCCTATTCCAACATGATCGAGAACCGACAGATGATTAGCCGTGCGGTGACAGCGCATTTGGAACGTTTTCACTGAGAGGACGGGAAGTAGCCATTGACAATGGTGATGCCCAACATAAAGCTTGCCATAGAAAGGAGTATGAATGATTGGAAGAAGGCAATAGGAAAGCAGAGGTTTAGGAGGAACAAAGCATCTTCATACGCTTATCTGAAATTCCAACCAAAGAATTACATAAGTATCTCTATCTTTATTTTATGTTTTATTCATCTTTTAATTATCAATTCTTCATCACCATCTGAATTCGCCTGACTGAGATTTACAAGGTGACCATAGGTTGCTTCAAGCCGACAGTCTCCGTGGGATCGACCTTTACTCACGTAAGGTTTATTACTTGGATGACCCAGTGCACTTGCTGGTTAGTTGTGCGGAATTGTGACAAAGTGTGATTCATGTTTAAGAGCTCCAAGTCCTTTGGCACCATTGTTGATGATCACAATTTCGCATATCAGCGATTAATTTTATAAAATTTCTTTATTAAACAGAAATCCGATCGTCAAAATGGCGCCGTTGCCGGGGAATTGCAAACGTGTGCCTTATTATTGGTTATTGTAAATATTTACTTTTAAATTGATTTTTTCGAAAAAAAAATTCAAATTTTTATTTTAAATTTTTATCTTATCTTATCTTAGTTTTAAATTTCAAAATTCAAATATTTTCTTTTCAAAAATCATATCTTTTTCAAAATCTTACCTTATCTTATTTCAAATTCAAATTTCAAATTTCAATTAAATTCCAAAATTCAAAATTTAAATTTAAAATTTTAAAAATCAAACCTTTTTCAAAATTTAAATCTTTTTCAAATATTTATCTTTTATTGTTGACTTTTTCAAAATTCAAATTTCAAAATTCAAATTTCAAAATTTAAAATTCAAAATTTAATTTTCAAATTCAAAAATTTAAAATTCAAAACCTTCTAATTTAAAAACTTATCTTCTCTTACCTAACTTATCTTATCTTTTCTAATCTTAAAATCAAATCTTTTTCAAACCTTTTCTCTTATTTATTTTATTTTATTTTATTTTCCTTTGCTTGTTTTTTTGTTTTTTTTTTTTAATTTTTATTAGTTACTATGAGTTCTCACCCCGTCGTTTTGAGTTTGGTTCCAATGTTGTTGTAAGGAATGGAAGCAATAACAGGAACATGCATCAAGGTCAAAACAATCAAAGATGGAAGGAGCCACAAGGATCTGATCAACCCTTTAGGCAACAACACCCTCCAAGATATCATGGACCACGACCATTCCACAATGCATGTCAAGACAATGGTTATGGTGGACCCTTTCATGACAACCAACACCCACCAAACTACTATGGTCAGCAGCCATTCCGAGGTGCGTACCAAGATGATAGATATGGTGTATCCCCCTGTAGTTATCAGCAAGTCCCATCATATGCCTATGAAACACCTCCTCAACATAGCTATGAACCACCATACTCACAAGCCAACTATCACCAAATACCCCCATATGACCCTAACCCTTACCCACCCCAATTCCAATCCAATTACTCCCAAGAACCACCACTTCCATATGCACCATGTCCATATCCATCAACCCAAGAACCAAGGGAGCAATTCAAGGAAACAGTGGAAAAATTTCATGCAACCCTTCACCAATTGAATCAAACAATAAATCGATTGCCTTCCCGACGTTCGGACACTCAAGAAATCCCCATGGCTTCATGTGGACAATCTAATGATGAACGTAGCATGAAGGAGATATTAGAAACTCCAGTGGACAGTACGGAGCATGACTTTGTACTGGAACAAGTGGAGGAAGCTGTAATTATCGAAGAAGAAGAATTGTTTGAAGACTTAGGAGATGCTGAACCTCCATGGGAAAGTCAAGTTATAGAGCCTCCTTCAAAGACATTTGAAATTGATGTTGAGGAGGGTGTACAACCTCCAAGGCATATCATGGTTGAAGACTTTGAAGGGGTTGATCAAGAGATGGATTCAATCATTGAGGAATTCTTATCTACAATTGAACCCTCTCCCATTGGACTTGACATGGAGATTAAAGAAGAAGAAGGATGATGAGACGCAGAAGCTGGTGAATTAAAAATTATTAAAATGGTTACGTTGCAAGTATAGTTCTTAACTCACCGAAAATCTGCCTATCAATTTAGAAATATGTCACAGAGAGTTAAATTAAAAATTACTGGGAGTTTTAAGTCCCAGGTCGTCTCCCAACGAGTTGCAGAAAAGTGTGCTATCTTATTAATCAGATGTTCCAAGAAGTTGAGCTAAGTTGTTCAAAGAAGTTGAGTTAAGTAAATTGGAATTTAAATTGAGGAAATTTAATTAATATGAGTAAAAGCCTTGACTGGGAGTTGATTGGTTGGAATTTCTACTATTGATGGAGTGATTGTAAGATTAATTTATAATTAATGGTTGCTCTGTTTGGTTATCCTTTACTATGTAAGGGAAAGTCAAACAAGTTGGAATGCCAGATCTGTTCACAAGTTGCAACCCACTTAGTTCAAAGGGATTGGCGTTGGTGACAGGATAGCAATCTAACATTTAACCCAATTACAAATTTTTCCTTCAATCCTTCCAACTCAAGAGTTCCTTTTAATCAACTCCCCATCAAGTAAAGAAACTACTCACACATTGTAAATAATAAATCCATAGCACATGAAAGGGATTAAAAGAAAACATGATTATTGGAATTGAAATTGAATTAAAAAGAAATAATCCTTGCATTAATTAATCATAAAAGTATTCAAATAAGAAAATTGAACAAAACAAAGAACATGGAAGAATAAAACCAAGTTGAGAAAACGAACTAGAATGACGAAGTCTTGATGAGGAAATAACTCTTCTCAATGTTCCAATGCTAAGACCAATTGAAAATTAAAATTCTAAAACCTAGAGAGAAAAACCTCAGAGAGTCAAACTAGATCTAAAACTGTCTCTAAATGAATGTATTATTTGTTTCTGCATATTCTCTGACTCTAGTCTGCTGTTCCAGGCCGAGAACTGGGTCGAAATAGGGTCCAAAATTGCCCCCAGCGAATTCTGCAGATTATGCAGATCGCACATGTCACGCAATCGCGTCATCCATGCGGACGCGTCATTCGCGCTTTTCCTTGCCACGCGTTCGCGTCGTCCACGCTACCGCGTCGCCAGAGCTTTTCCAATCCGCGCGGCCGCGTGAGCCATGCGGCCGCGTCACTGCGATTTGCTCTCCTTCGCGCGGTCACGTGAGTCATGCGACCGCGTCACTTCTCGCTGGTTATCTCCTCAAATTCTTGTGTTTCTTCCATTTTTGCTAGCTTCGTTTCTAATCTCCAACTCATTTATGCCCTGTAAAATCTAAAACACTCAACACACAGATCACGGCATCGAATGGAATAAAGGAGAATAAATAATTAAAGTCTCTAGGAAGCAGTTTTCAAACATGTAATAAATTCAGGAAGGAAATCTAAATGCATGCTAATTTAATGAATAAGTGGGTAAGGATCATGATAAAACCACACAATTAAACACTATAAATCATAAAATAGTGGTTTATCAACCTCCCCATACTTAAATATTAGCATGTCCTCATGCTTAATTGAAGGAGATAAGAAAATGAGCATGAACATGTAGAAACTCATGAAATGCAATGCAAGCCTATATGTATATAAATAAATGCAACTATATGATTCTTGTCCACTTGATCAAAACTAAATAAGATCTTTAAAACAATTACAAATCAAATTTCACTAATTTTATCATTACACAATAAAACAGATAAAAGTGCAAGAAGATAGCTCGTGAAAGCAGGGAACATGAAAATTCAAGCATTGAACCCTTACTGATAATGTATGTACGCTCTAATCTCTAGTGTATAGGGTGATCACTCTATCCTTCTCTAATCATGCTTTCTAACTTTTGTTCTTCTCCTAACCAATCAACAACAGTTAATATACCAATGCAAACATCGTGAGGTCTTTTCAAGGTCGTAATGGGGCTAAGGTAAAGGTAAGGATGTATATATATATAAGGCTAAGTGAGCTAACAAAGTGAATCTTTGATTAGTCTAAGATCTCACCTAACATATACATACTCTATACAAGTTTAAAATCATACCTAGCTACCCATAATTCCCTCTTTTGTATGATTCCCATACTCATGTACCAATTTTTTTTTCTTTTTGATTTATCACATGTGCATTGATTAACATTAACATTGGGATAATTTTTGTCCCCTTATTTATTTTATTAACCAAAGATTCACTTGGGATTTTTGATTTATTTTTCTACTTAAGGCTAGTAATGTGGTTATAGAACAAGAGGGGATTAAAAGCTCAAGGGGCTAACAAAGGTGATGTAAAAGGTAGGCTTATTTAGGATAAGTGAGTTAATAACAAATAATGGCCTCAATCATGTGCAAGCATGTGAATATAATAAATATTGGACATATAAGATAAAACAAAATATAGATTACAATCATAGAGAAGTAAACACACAAGAATGAAATAATTATGGTTAAATAATGTAACCATATATAAAGGCTCAAATCTTTCACAGGTTGTGTGTTCTTTAACTCAAATATCATGTTCCAAATACAACTCAAGCAAATTTATCATAAGAATTTTGAAAAATTAGTGAAATTTTGTTCCAAAGATAGATTTTAAAAGAAACTTATTGTCTTTTCAGTCAAGTAGAACATGCATGCAACTATCCTAACTTATGCAATTTATTCTATTCTATAAAGGAAAGAAAATCTAACTAAAATATCCTGATTATTGGTGCTAGCGAAGAGAAATTACCTCTGGAAGTCAGGTACTGACCGACCTCCCCACACTTAAGGCTTTGCACCGTCTTCGGTGCCATCTGTCAGGAATAGGGGTGGGCTGGTAGCAGTATCTCCATCATCGGGACCGTCATGGCTCCCTGTGCTAGTAAAGAAAGTGGAATCCGGGGTATCTGAGTCTCTAAAGTGTCCCTTGAGTAGCTCCTTGAGGTGTTTGAATCGGTGCTCGTTACGGCGCTCTCTCATCTTTGCTTTCTGTTCTTGCCGATCCAACCGTTTGATTATCTGCCGGAGCAATTTCTCAGTTGTAGATGCTTGTGGTGTTGAAGAAGGATTATCTTCAACTGGAGCAGTAGGAAGGCTTGTAGTGGCTGCTGA
>NC_029791.2:35369048-35397407 GCF_000816755.2 Arachis ipaensis
ATGTAGAAGTTGGAGTAGAACTCAACTACCCAAGAAAGATTGACCTGCCTTGGCTGTCTCCGTAGGAAACCCCATTGTCTTCACTCAATTTGCGGCTCAACAAAGGTGGCAATATTGGATGGGAGGATAAGAAGGTATTCATTGTTATAGTTCCTTTCTGCCAGGATAGGGAACATCTGCTCACAGTAGCGATTGGAAAATCGCACAGCGTCCTTTGCTGGAAAGGCTTTCTCCTTTTCGTCAACCTTTATTATCCTCTTGACTCATTTTGTTGAGGGCTTGACTGCGGTGGAAGAAGGCTCTGCCACTAATGCTCTTTTAGTTCCTCTTCTTGCTGGTGGTTTGGAAGTTGCTTTCTCTTTTCCTTTCTTGGTGGCCATCCTGAAAGAAGGGAAGAGAAAGAAAATTAAATTTAAAGAGATATACAGCAAGAAAGGAAACGGAAAAGAGGGTGATGGATGCACATTAAGATATGCTGACATTATCACATGCTCGCGAGTACATATGAGAAGCCAACAATGGAAAATAGCTAGTGCATATAAAGACAATTGAATGTAAGGTGTTTATTGGCATGCTGGCAAAGGGCATGAGTAGCATAGACCAAGCAATACTTTGTAACAAACCATCACGTTTGTATTGACAATTAAATTCAATTAATATAATAATAAGGAGAATTTGTGAAAAGCAAGCATTGAATAGTAGAGTAAAGTAATGTAGAAAAGTGCATAGGGCTATATAGGCTTTTTCACAAACACATGGCATGCATGGTAAATAAGATATAAAAAGTATAAAATTGAACATGCAAGCAATCCCTTAAAAATAATAATAATTGTCAAATAAATTGTAACAAGTCACAAGCATATAATGAGGGATAATGACTAAAAAAAAAGTTTCTAGCACCATGTAAAAAGGGAAAGAAGAAGATGAAAAATAAAATAAAAAAATGAAAAGAAAGAGAAAAGAAAAAAAAGAAAATAAAAAAATATATAACATTATAAGAATGATGGAAAAGAGAAGAAGGAAGAAGAAAGTAAAACCTTGTTAATGGTGGTGAGAGGGATAGAGAGTGAAAGGTGAGATAGAAGGGGGAAGGGAGAAGGAAGAAATAAGGAGGAAAAAGAAAAATTAGGATTTGGGGGAGAGGAAGATAAGATATGTGGCAATTTTAGGTTGAGCTGTGCGGCGCATGCGACGCGGCCGCGTGGGGCACGCGTTCGCGTGGGTGCGCGTCAGGTAAGGGGATGCGATCGCGTCGCTCACGCGGTCACGTGACCCATGTTACGCTGCTAGCGCGAGTGCAGCCTCGCTCCAACACAACTCTCTGTTCAATTTAATTTAATTGCCAAATTGGGGTGACGCGACCGCGTGGGTCACGCGACCGCGTGAGGGTGCGTCAGAAAATAGATGACGCGGCCGCGTCGGTGACGCGGTCGCGTGACAAGGATTGTGCTTCCAACACCAATCCAGCATCACGCTCGCACAAAATGTTGATGTGCACCCTTTTACGTCGAAAACTCAGGACACGCGGCCGCGTGGGGCACGCGGTCGCGTGNAATGAAAGAGCACGAAAGCACTAATAAAGAGAAGAGTTATGAAAGAAGAAAAACTAAAAGTGAAGAAAAGAACGATCATACTGCGGTGGGTTGTCTCCCACCAAGCACTTTGCTTTAACGTCCGTAAGTTGGACGCTCCACTAGCGCAATCTGCTGCGATGTGGGGATCTTCCAAGCGGAAGATCTCTAGCTCTTTATTTTTCTGCACCTTCTCACCATGGTACAGCTTCAGGCGTTGGCCATTAACCTTAATAAGTTCAGAGCTTGAAGGATGGCTTAGGTGATAAACTCCATACGGTTTAGCCTTCTCTACTCTGTATGGACCTTCCCATTTTGATCTCAACTTACCGGGCATAAGCCTTAGTCGAGATTTGTAAAGGAGGACAAAATCTCCAGGTTGGAACTCTTTCTTTTTGATGTTTTGATCATGCATAGCCTTCATCTTTTCCTTGTATATTCTGGAGTTCTCATAAGCTTCTAGGCGAAGGTTCTCTAGTTCCTGCAGTTGCAACTTCCTTTCAGCTCCGGCATTCTCAATTCCCATGTTGAACTCCTTGACTGCCCAGAAGGCTCTGTGTTCTATTTCAACTGGTTGATGACAAGCTTTTCCATAAACCAAGCGGAAGGGACTCATCCCAATGGGTGTCTTGTATGCTGTTCTATATGCCCACAGTGCATCTTGTAGCCTGGTGTTCTAGTCTTTTCTATGAGGTTTTACTATCTTTTGCAAGATACACTTAATTTCTCTGTTCGACACTTCGGCTTGCCCATTAGTTTGGGGATGGTAAGCGGTTGCAACTTTATGGATTATCCCATGCTTCTTCATCAATCCTGTTAGTCTCCTGTTACAAAAATGGGTGCCTTGATTGCTCACGATCGCTCGTGGTGATCCAAAGCGACATATAATATGGTTTCTCACAAAAGAAACAACAGTGTTAGCATCATCAGTGCGGGTAGGAATTGCTTCCACCCATTTGGAAACATAATCCACAGCTAACAATATATAAAAATATCCATTAGAATTTGGAAATGGACCCATGAAGTCAATGCCCCAAACATCAAAAATTTCACAGAAGAGCATATATTGTTGAGGCATCTCATCCCTCCTGGATATATTACCAAATTTCTGGCATGGGGGGCAAGATTTACAAAACTCAGCAGCGTCTCTAAAAAGAGTAGGCCACCAGAATCCGCAGTCTAAGATCTTTCTAGCTGTTCTTTGAGGGCCAAAATGTCCTCCACTCTCAGATGAGTGACAGGCCTCTAAAATGGACTGGAATTCTGATTGAGGCACACAACGTCTAATTATCTGGTCAGCCCCACATCTCCATAAATATGGGTCATCCCATATATAATATTTAGACTCACTTTTCAGCTTGTCTCTTTGATGTTTAGAAAAATGTGGAGGAAATGTGCGGCTAACTAAATAATTAGCAACAGGTGCATACCAAGGGATTACCTCAGATACTGCTTGCAGGTTGTCAAAGGGAAAATTATCATCTATAGGAGTAGAATCATCCTTAATATGTTCAAGGCGACTCAAGTGGTCTGCTACTAAATTCTGATTACCACTCCTATCCTTTATTTCTAAATCAAATTCTTGTAACAGTAGTATCCAACGTATAAGTCTTGGTTTGGATTCCTTTTTAGCTAATAGATACTTTAGAGCTACATGGTCCGAATACACTACTACTCTAGTACCAAGTAAATAAGCTTGGAATTTATCCAGAGCAAAAACAATAGCAAGAAGCTCTTTCTCAGTAGTAGTATAATTGGACTGGGCAGTGTCTAAAGTCTTAGACGCATAGGCAATAACAAAAGGATCCTTACCTTCACGTTGAGCCAGCGCTGCTCCTACTGCATGGTTGGAAGCATCACACATGATTTCAAACGGTTGACTCCAGTCTGGTCCTCTCACAATTGGGGCTTGAGTTAGAGCAGTCTTCAGCTTATCAAACGCTTGTTTGCAATCCTCACTGAACTCGAACTCAATATCCTTCTACAGTAATCTGGATAAGGGAAGTGCCACCTTACTAAAGTCCTTAATAAATCTCCTGTAGAAACCTGCATGGCCAAGGAACGAACGGACTTCCCACACAGAAGAGGGGTAAGGTAAACTAGAAATAACATTCACCTTTGCTGGGTCTACAGAAATGCCATTATTTGATACCACATGTCCTAATATAATCCCTTGTTTTACCATAAAGTGACATTTTTCGAAATTCAATACAAGGTTTGTATTAACACATCTATCTAATACTCGAGATAATCCATCTAAGAAAAGGCTAAAAGAATCACCATAAACACTAAAATCGTCCATAAAAACTTCCATACAGTCCTCAATAAGATCAGAGAAAAGACTCATCATGCACCTTTGGAAGGTAGCTGGTGCATTGCACAAGCCAAAGGGCATTCTCTTATAAGCATAGGTCCCAAAAGGACATGTAAAAGTAGTCTTTTCCTGATCCTCAGGAGCTATATAAATCTAGAAATAACCTATGTAACCATCTAAAAAGCAATAATGTGATTTACCCGACAGGCGATCCAGCATTTGATCAATGAATGGAAGTGAGTAGTGATCCTTACAGGTAGCTTGGTT
The DNA here is from genome assembly GCF_000816755.2 of Arachis ipaensis. Lineage (NCBI taxonomy): Eukaryota > Viridiplantae > Streptophyta > Magnoliopsida > Fabales > Fabaceae > Arachis > Arachis ipaensis. Next base: position 35,373,201 of record NC_029791.2, read on the forward strand.
GAGGCGTCTGTAATCAATACAGACTCTCCAAGCATTCTGAACTCTAGTTGCTATGAGCTCTCCATGCTCACTCTTCACTGTAGTGACTCCAGATTTCTTGGGCACCACTTGTACTGGGCTTATTCATTCACTGTCTGAAATGGGATATATGATACCTGCTTCCAATAGTCTGGTCACTTCCTTTTTGACGACTTCCAAGATGGTGGGATTCAATCTTCTTTGGGGTTGACGGACAGGTCTTATTCCCTCTTCTAAAAATATTCTGTGCTCACATACTTGATGGTTGATTCCCACTATGTCTGCCAAACTTCACCCAATTGCCTTCTTATGCTTTCTCAGTACATCAAGTAACTGCTCTTCTTGTTGAGAAGTCAGTTCCCTTGCAATAATAACCAGAAGCTTCTGCTCATCCTCAAGATAAGCATATTTGAGATGTGGAGGGAGAGGTTTCAATTCTAACTTTTGATCATGGGCGGGCTCTGGATTATCTGGGGCTTGTGAAAATGGCGAAGTGCTCCCATTGTCAGTTAAGAGGGTCCCCACACTTGGACCTTGTCCAGTGTGCCTCTCTTCAAACTCTTCCTTTTGAACTTCAGCCACACTTTTGTCTATGACATCACATTGGAAGATAGAACGATCTTCTGGGGGGTTGTCAATGACTCCATTCAGATTGAAGATTACTATGCGGCCATCTATTTTAAAGGAGTATGTTCCTGAAAAAGCATCCAATTTGAATTTTGATGTCTTCAGGAATGGTCTTCCAAGTAGGATTGATGATGGCTTATCTGAATCATTGTGGGGCATCTCCAAGATATAAAAATCAGTGGAAAATATGAGCCCTTTAATGTTCACCAAAACATCTTCAGCAACTCTAGCCACTGTAATAATGCTTTTATCTGCTAACACAAAATGAGCTGCCGACCTTTTTAAGGGAGGGAGCCTCAAAACATCATATGTAGACAAAGACATTATACTGACACATGCTCCTAAATCACACATGCAATCATAAATTACTACACCACCAATAGTACAACTAACTATGCAAGGACCTGGATCACTACATTTTTCAGGTAATCCTCCCATTAAAGCAGATATAGAACTACCTAAAAGAATAGTTTCTAATTCGTTAATTTTGTCTTTATGGATACGTAAGTCTTTTAGAAACTTTGCATATTTAGGTACCTGCTGAATAACATAAAAAAGGAGAACAGTTACCTCAACCTTTTTGAATATCTCTACCATTTTAGGATCGGGTTCCAGCTGCTTCCTGGGCTTCCTTGCAAGTTGTAGAAATGGAACGGGAGTGGTGTTTTCTGTGGTGCATGCACTTTTTGGTGCTTCCTCCTGTGGTTGAGCTATCTCTTCTTCAGCTATGTCCTGTATATCCTCTTCCTCTTTAACATCTTCGATTTCTACCACCTCTTCAGCTGAGGCGTATTCTGGTGAGCTTGGTTCCTCCTGATTCCTCTCCTGCAGTGTGGTTCCGGACCTCAGAGTGATGACATTAATGCCTCCCTTTGGGTTGGCTAATGATTGAGAGGGGATTCTGGTGGTGCTTGAAGTTTGGTTATTGGAATTTTGTGCTGATCCAAACTGTGTTATAAAAGCTTGCATAGTAGAGGTAAGACCATTCAGACTGGCATTAATACTATTCATGATGTTATTTTCCATGGTCTGTTATCTTTTCTCAAAAGATTGTAGTAGATCTTCTTTAGAAGATAACGAAGAATGAGTAAATTGAGAGGTCTGCTGCTGATTGTTCTATGGTCCTTGGTTCTGCCTCAGGTGAGGTGCTCTGTAAGGTTGATTTTGTTGCCTGTTATTGTTATTGTTCCACCTCTGATTTCCCTGATTATCTCTGCCTCCTCTGTTATTGTTGTCCCTCCAATTCTGGTTTGAATTGTCCTGCCATCCATGGTTATTATTTCCACTTTGATTGTACCCTTGGTTGGGGCGGTCATAGAAGTTGTGAGTGGATGCCATCATGTTGTCTTCTTGTTGGAGCTGCGGGCATTCATCAGTGTAATGGCTATAATCAGCACAGATTCCGCAAATTCTTTGTGGGACTAGTTGTTGGCTTTGCGGTGGTGGAGGAGGTTGAGCTTGCTGAGCTTGTTGATTCAACTGCATTTGTTTCAGCAAGTTGGTCATTTCATAGATGCTTTGAGTTAGAGCAGTAGTCTCTCTGCTAGAAGATACTTCTGCAACAGTTTTTGAACGGCCTTGATTTTGTCTGTGGTTCCTAGTGGATTCAGCTAAATCACTGATCAATTGCCAAGCTTCATCAGTGGTCTTGTACTTCTTCATAGACCCATTGCTGGCACTTTCCAGTATGGTCTTATCTTGGGGCCTCATACCCTGTATAATATAGCTGAGTAGCACGATCTTGTCAATCATGTGGTGGAGGCATGCTTCCAGAAGATTATTGAAGCGCTCCTAGTATTCAAAGAGAGTCTCATTGTCATCCTGAACAATTGTGGAGATATCCTTCCTTAGCTTATCAGTAACTTCAGATGGAAAGAATTTCTCCAGAAACTCCTTTCTGAGTGTATCCCAGTTGAATACATTTGCTAGAGGTTGAGTGTAGTACCACTCTCTTACTTTTCCCTCAAGAGAAAACGGAAAAGCTTTCAGCAGAATTGAAGTTTCATCAGTGCCATCACGCCTGACAGTAGAACAGGCTGCCTAGAAATATCTCAAGTGCTTGATAGGCTCTTGAGCAGGTAGGCCATGAAACTTGGGCATCAAATTTAGCAGTGCGGGCTTTATTTCAAAATCTATAGCTACCGCCGGATGATGCGCTTGAAATGGTTGCATTGTAAAATCATGGGCTCCTTCCTCCTGGATGGTAACTCTCCTAGCTGCCATGTTTTCTGCGCGTAAAACAACCGAATCAGTAGAACGGGGGCTGGTTTCTTCCTCAGATTCACTTTCAGATCTGCCCTCAGAGCGGGCTAACCGATGCTGTTCTCGCCTTATTCGTGAAATTGTCCTTTCAATTTCAGGATCGAATATTAGCAAGCGCGGATCAGGAAGTGAACACGTCATTTGACGGAAGAAACATGCAGCTCATAGTAGCAAAATAAAATAAAATGCAAATAAATAAATTCTAATTAAAAAAATTAGCACTCTATTGCAACTCCCCGGCAACGGTGCCAGAAATTGATGAGACGCAGAAGCTGGTGAATTAAAAATTATTAAAATGGTTACGTTGCAAGTATAGTTCTTAACTCACCGAAAATCTGCCTATCAATTTAGAAATATGTCACAGAGAGTTAAATTAAAAATTACTGGGAGTTTTAAGTCCCAGGTCGTCTCCCAACGAGTTGCAGAAAAGTGTGCTATCTTATTAATCAGATGTTCCAAGAAGTTGAGCTAAGTAAATTGGAATGTAAATTGAGGAAATTTAAATAATATGAATAAAAGCCTTGACTGTGAGTTGATTGGTTGGAATTTCTACTATTGATGGAGTGATTGTAAGATTAATTTATAATTAATAGTTGTTCTGTTTGGTTATCCTTTACTAGGTAAGGGAAAGTCAAACAAGTTGGAATGCCATATCTGTTCGCAAGTTGCAACCCACTTAGTTCAAAGGGATTGGCGTTGGTGACAGGATAGCAATCTAACATTTAACCCAATTACAAATTTTTTCCTTCAATCCTTTCAACTCAAGAGTTCCTTTTAATCAACTCCCCATCAAGTAAAGAAACTACTCACACATTGTAAATAATAAATCCATAGCACATGAAAGGGGATTAAAAGAAAACATGATTATTGGAATTGAAATTGAATTAAAAAGAAATAATCCTTGCATTAATTAATCATAAAAGTATTCAAATAACAAAATTGAACAAAACAAAGAACATGGAAGAATAAAACCAAGTTGAGAAAACGAACTAGAATGACGAAGTCTTGATGAGGAAATAACTCTTCTCAATGTTCCAATGCTAAGACCAATTGAAAATTAAAATTCTAAAACCTAGAGAGAAAAACCTCAGAGAGTCAAACTAGATCTAAAACTGTCTCTAAATGAATGTGTTATTTATTTCTGCATATTCTCTGACTCTAGTCTGCTGTTCCGGGCCAAGAACTGGGTCGAAATAGGGTCCAAAATCACCCCCAGCAAATTCTGCAGATTATGCAGATCGCACATGTCACGCAATCGCGTCATCCATGCGGACGCGTCATTCGCGCTTTTCCTTGACACGTGTTCGCGTCGTCCACGCTACCGCGTCGCCAGAGCTTTTCCAATCCGTGCGGCCGCGTCATTGCGATTTGCTCTCTTTCGCGCGGTCGCGTGAGTGATGCAACCGCATCACTTCTCGCTGGTTATCTCCTCAAATTCTTGTGTTCCTTCCATTTTTCCTAGCTTCCTTTCCAATCTCCAACTCATTTATGCCCTGTAAAGTCTAAAACACTCAACACACAGATCACGGCATCGAATGGAATAAAGGAGAATAAATAATTAAAGTCTCTAGGAAGCAGTTTTCAAACATGTAATAAATTCAGGAAGGAAATCTAAATGCATGCTAATTTAATGAATAAGTGGGTAAGGATCATGATAAAACCACACAATTAAATACAATATAAATCATAAAATAGTGGTTTATCAAAGCACAACCTCTCATGCCCTTGGTGGACAACGAAGAGGAGATCGAATTGGAAGAAAGCTACCAAGAAGAAGAGGTTGATATTGAAGAAGCTTACAAAGAGGTGGAAGTTGTCAAGGAAGAACCCAAGGGAATGGAATTGGAAATCATCTTGCCAAGGTTGTTGGAGACCTCTCCCCCAAAGCCTTCACCATCCATCCCTTCATTCAAGTGGGTAAATCTTTCCTCTCTAAACTTAATTAGCTCACTTGAATATGCTTTACTTGAGACAGATGGTCAGCTTAGAGCTCTTTGTGGCTTTAAGAGTAAGAGGGAGATGGTTAGTGGTTGGCAACACAATCCTAGGTTCATTGTGGTAGGAAGCTCACGGCTGAATTATCATGGTTGGAAGAATACTAAATTGTATGGGTCTAGGAAGCTGTTTGGATGCCTCAGTGATTTGGATTGCTTACCACCCGGTTGGAACAAAGATGGTCAACAAGAAGACGGGTGCAAAAGGAAGGTTTGGGACCCCAGAATTCAGTCTAGAAATCAACACTCTTGGGGCCTTGTCACTTGCTTTAACCTGCTTGAAAGCTTTCTGCGCCTAGTTTGGGATCCCGGAGGCCATTGGAATTACAAACATTGGTGGGGATTCAAGGATCAGTACAAGCACAAGCCACCATGACAAGGAGCTCACCAAATGTCCAACTTAAGGACTTTAACTAAAAGTGCTAGGTGGGAGACAACCCACCATGGTATGATCGTTCTTTTTCAGTCTTGGTTTTATTTTGTTTTGTTTTATTCTTAGTTTTATTTTATTTTATTTTCACTCGTGCTCATTCATAATTTCTGCATATTCATCTGCATTCTGCATTTTCATCTGCATATTGCATTAAAAAAAAAACACGCACGTGACGCATAAGCGTCGCTGACGCGTCCGCGTCACAGGTGCGTTGGGAAAAAAATAAAATTGAAGAGAAAGTCACGCGAAAGCATGGCTGGAGACGTGCCTTAGGCACAAACATGCCCACGTGTCCGCGTCATATGCGACGCACAACTTATCCAGGTTAGCCAAGATATCTTATATTTTCTTCCCCAAATCCTAATTTCTTTCTTTTTCTTTCTTCTTTCTTTCTTTTCTTCTCCCCCTCTACTCTTCTATCCCTTTAATTTAATGCATTTATTTGTTCTTTTTTCTTCTCAATTTCATCTTAGCTTAATTCCTTTTGGTTTCTTTTTCAATTCTTTTTCATGCATTTTTATGTTGGTGTTGGAGTTTTATTTGGATAGTACTTTATTTTATTTGAGCATGTGGCTATTCTGATGAGAGATTTGACAATTGACATTTACTTATGGCTCTCATATACATTTGGATTACATTATTTTCATCCCTATTTTAACTTGCACACCCAGTGTTTGTGAAAAAGTTTTTATGGCATTTTGAATCTTATTTTATTTTACTCTTTCACTTGCATACCTCTTTTTCACAACACTTGTGCTCCACATGTATTTGGGATTATCATTCACAATTGTCATCATTACACATGCTCTTTAATTTGGCACATTTATTACTTGATGCTTGAGCTATGCTGCTCATGCCTATTATTTTCATGTTTTTACCCTCTTGCATCTAATTATTTTGAAATGCCCTTTTTGATCTTTATTGTTGTCTTCCCTACATGTTGTAGCTACCATGTAGTTGGGCTATCATCTTTCCTTTGGCATTCTTTATCACTTGGAATTTCCTCCCTTTCGGTCTTAGTTTTCTATATTTCACCCTCTTCCTTTTTCTTCTTCCTTAGGCATGGGTACCAAGAAAGGAAAAGAGAAGGCCACTGACAAGACACCGGCACGGAGAGGAACCAAGAGACCTCCAGCTAAGGCACCTCTATCTACAAGCGTTAGTTGTAGCAACCCGTCCACTTGTACATCTCAGCATGCACCGAGGACGGTGCAATCTTTAAGTGTGGGGAGGTCGATACCGACTTCCATGGGTTAGTTATTTTCTTTTCAACACCAATGTCTTATTTTCTTTATTAGTTCATTGTTGCATTTACATGTTTGATTGCATGTTTATTTGATTTTATGCATATTTTACCACTTGGTTGAAGTAATATTTTCTTTTTCAAGAAATTTTTATAATATTTCACTAATTTAAATTAAAAACTTTTGTGTTAAACTTGTTGGAAGTTGTATTTGGAACATAGTTTAAAGCTAGAAACATACAACCTGTAAGACTTGAGCTTAATTACATGGTTACATTATTTAACCATAAATTTTTATTCTTGTGTGTTTTCTTCTCTATGATTACAATCTTTGCTTTGTTCCATTCTATATGTCCACTATTTAGTGTATTTACATGCTTGCATATGATTGAGGCCATTATTTGTTATTAGCTCACTTATCCCAAATAAGCCTACCTTTTACATCACCCTTGTTAGCCACCTTGAGCCTTTTTATCCCCATTTATTCTGTTTTATAACCACATCACTAGCCTTAAGCAGAAAAATAATTAAATATCCCAATTGAATCTTTGGTTAGCTTAAGATAGGGATTGTGTAACAATTAAGTGTGGGAAAACTGTGGGAACATGGGTTAATAAGGGAATGTGTTATGTTTTTAATTTGATAAAATATTGGGAATTTGGGTACCTACTCATGTGAGACTAGAAAAATTAAAAATCCATGTGCATTGATAAGTTATGTTTATTTTTCTATTTAAAAAAATAAAAAAATAAAAAAAAGAAAAAAAAATCCAAAAAAAAAATTCAATAAATAAGTAAATAAATAAGGGGACAAAATTACCCCAATGTTAAGTTAATGAAAAATCAATGCATATGTGATAAAATTAAAGAAAAGTTGATACATGAGTATGTGATGCAAAAGTGGGAATTTTGGGTAGCTAGGCATGAATTAGAATTATATAGAGTATATGTATGTTAGGTGAAAGTTTAGGTTAATTAAAGATTCAATTTATAGCTCACTTAGCCATATATATACCCTCACCCTTACCTTAGCCCCATTACAACCTTGAAAAAGACCTCATGATGTTTGCATTGGTTCATTAAATACTTGTTAATTGGTTAGATGAAGAACAAAGTTTAGAAAGCATAGTTAGAGAAGAGTAGAGTGAATTACCCTATACACTTGAGTGATTAGAGTGCATATACACTACCAGTGAGGGTTCAATGCTTGATTCTATGTTCCCTGCTTTCATGAGCTATCTTCTTACAAGTTTACTTATCTTTTATTGTATAATTTCAATTAGTGAAATCTGATTTATGTTTGTCTTGAAGAGCTTATTTACTTTTAACCAAGTAGATAGAAACATCTTAGCATGTAGTTGCATTCATATAGATAGGTTGCATTTCATACATTCTACCATTCCTCTTCACTCCTTAATAGCTTCTCTTGAACTTAGCATGAGGACGTGCTAATGTTTAAGTGTGGGGAGGTTGATAAACCACTATTTCATAGTTTATCTTGTGCTCAATTGAGTGGTTTTTATCAAGTCTTTGCCCACTTATTCATACTAATTGCATGGTTTTACATTTACCTTCCTGATTTTGTGCTATGATTGAAAACATGTTTCTTTGACCTTAATTTTATTAATATTAATCCTCTCTTATTACCATTAGATGCCGTGATATGTTTGTTAAGTGATTTCAGAGTTTACAGGGCAGGAATGGCTTAGAGGATGGAAAGGAAGCATGCAAAAATGGAAGGAATACAAGAAGTCGAAGAAATTGCTAAGCTATCCAGCCTGACCTCTTCGCACTAAAACGATCATAACTTGAGCTACAGAGGTCCAAATGATGCGGTTCTAGTTGCGTTGGAAAGCTAACATCCGGAGCTTCGATTTGATATATAATGTGTTATAGTGAACGTACAGCTCGGCGACACGAACGTGTGCTCCACGCGGACGCGTCGCAGTGACGAAAATCAGCGTGTTTGAATTTAAAACCAGCGAATTCTGGGCTATTTCTGACCTAGTTCTCGGCCCAGAAAACACAGATTAGAGGCTATAAAGTAAGGGAATGCGTTCATTCATAAATCAAGCTTTAATATACACAATTTTAGGATTAGATGTAGTTTTAGAGAGAGAGGTTCTCTCCTCTCTCTTAGGATTAGGATTTAGGATTTCTATTATGTTTAGGCTATGATCTCTTCAATCACAGGTTCAATGTTTTTTTAATTTATTTTCTACTTTTATTGATTCTATTACTTTAATGGTCATTTATCTTTTCAATTTGGCTTATGAACTTCATGTTAGATTTGATTTTTTTTATTTAATATAATTTGAGGTATTTCAGATTTAAGATTTCTTTCTTTTATTTATGTTACTGTTGCTTCCCATCTGAAGGCATTTTTATTCAAGTAGATTTTTTTCCTTTTTGCTTTGGTTAAGTAATTGGAGAAACTTGAGTTATCAAACTCCTTGTGATTGATGATTGTTATCTTTGCTAGTTGATTTGTATTCCAATAACTCTAGTCTTTCCATAGAAATTTACTAGGACCAGAGGAATCAAATTGATTCATCCACTTGACTTACCTTCATAGTTAGAGGATAACAAGGTGGGAGCAAAATCCAATTCTCATCACAATTGATAAGGATAACTAGGATATGACCTCAATTTCTCATACCTTGCCAAGAGATTTTATTATTATTAATTTATTTTTCTTGTCATTTAAATTACTTGTTCCTTATTTTAAAAAACCCAAAACATATCTTTTTACATAACCAATAATAAATCATACCTCCCTGCAATTCCTTGAGAAGACGACCCGAGGTTTAAATACTTCGGTTATAAATTTTATTGGGTTTTGTTACTTGTGACAACCAAACTTTTGTACGAAAGGATTCTCTGTTGGTTTAGAAGCTATACTTACAACATGATTAATTTTATAAAATTTCTTTACTAAACAGAAATCTGATCATCACACCCCGACCAGACGGACTACGACCTAGGCGAAGTCCACGATGGTTGTTGCGGTCACCACATCGGGGGAAGATTGCTGGCGAGAAAGATCATCCGAGCAGGATATTATTGGCCCACAATGATGTCGGATGCCCATGAGTTCGTCAAAAAATGCAAAAAATGCCAAGAAAATGTCAACTTCCACAAAGTTCAAGCAAAGGTTCTCCTCAGTCGAACACCCACAAACCAACAGCCAAGTGGAAGCAGCCAACAAAGTTATCCTAAAAGGGTTAAAGAAGCGACTTGAGGGAAAGAAGGGCTCATGGGCAGACGAGTTGGCCTCGGTCTTATGGTCTTACAGGACCACCCCCAATCATCCACTGGCGAAACCCCCTTCCGACTCACATACGGGATCGATGCAGTCATCCCAGTCGAGGTCGGGGAACCAAGCCCAAGGATACTCCTCGGAGGAGGAAGTGAATCAATCGAAAAAGATCTAGTCGACGAGACAAGGCAAATGGCACACTGATAAACCCCAATTTTGTGGTTTATATTGTGTAGAATTTGGGGGGTTTTATCAATATTTTTCAAACTTATTCACAACAATTACATGGTTTTGTGTTCTCTTCCTAATATTGCTTCATGATGAAAAACATGCTTCTTTTGCCTTAGAATTGCTATATTTTGATCCACTTTTATTACCATTCGATGCCGTGACATGTTTGTTGAGTGATTTCAGAATTTATAGGGCAAGAATGGCCTAGAAGAGAGAAAGAAAGCATGCACAAGAGGAAGGAACATGAAGATTTGGATTTTGGGAATTTCAGCATGGGCCCGCACGCGCACCTCGCGTACACATGTGGATGTGGACAACTGGAAGCGGCGCGCGTAGATCGGCACATCCGCGCAGATTAGAGATATCCCCACCAACGCGCAAGCGTACATGGCACGCACGCATGGATCGCAAAATCAATCGGCGCGCATGCGTGCATGGCGCGTACGCGCGATAAGCTGCGCGTGACCTCATTAAAGGAAATCGTGCCTGGCAATTTCTGAGGCTCAAGTGGCCCAAATTCAAGCTGGTTCTGCATGGAAAAGACCCAAGGATGCTAGGGGAAAGGGGGGGATCATTCATTCACAATTAGACACAATTTTTAGCTAGTTTTTGGTTTTTGTTCTTCTAGAGAGAGAAACCCTTGTTCTTCTCTAGATCTAGTTTGATTTGATCTTCCCTTGTTGAATTCTGAATTGGATCTTGTTAATTACTAGTTTTGATTACTTAATTTGGATTTCCTTAGTATAATTTTGTTTAGAACTTGTGTTAGATTTATGTTTTCTTGTCACTTGTTATTTTCTACCCATTTCATGAATCTTGTGGATCTTGAATTGTTAATGTTACATTGATGATTTTCATGATTAATTGTGTTGTTTGAGTGATTTCATATTGATAATTGTTAGTGGGTACTTGTTAATTTCAATCTAATTGCAATTTGAATATGTCTTTTAGTAATGCTTACCATGTGTTTGATGAAATATTTCCTTTGATTATGGAGTAGTCTTCTTTACTCTTGGCCTAGGCTAAGGAAATTGGGTAAACTTGAGTCATTGGGTCTAATGGATTTGATGATTTGGAAACTCTTAGTGGTCAATTTGATAACCATTGACACTAGCCTACTACTAAGTCAATTAATAGCTAGGTTGGACCTTATGGGTTGATGTTGACTAAACCATTTAATATACTTCAAGTATAGAAGTAAACTTAATGAGTTTGGTTCCTCATAATTGTCAAGATATGGTTATTGGACAAGGATGGTGACCCCAATTCCCAAGCTTAGCCAAGAGTTTCTTTTATTATTCTTATTTGAAAACCCAAAAATTCTAATTGCTTTGTCTTAGTTATAGTTATTTGTTTAGTTTTAAAGTAGAATTATATTGGATGTTATTGATAAACCACTATTTTATGGTTTATCTTATACTCAATTGAGTGGATTTCATCAACTCTTTACCCACTTATTCATACTATTTGCATGGTTTTATATTTCCTTTCTAATTATGTGTTTAGATTGAAAACATGCTTCTTTAATCTTATAATTGCTTATTATTAATCCTCTCTTATCACCATTAGATGCCTTGATATGTGTGTTAAGTGCTTTCAGAGATTATAGGACAGGAATGGCTTGGAGGATGGGAAGAAAGCATGCAAAAGTGGAAGGAATGCAAGAAGTTGGAGAAATTGCTAAGCTGTCCAGCCTAACCTCTCTGCACTCAAACGGCTATAATTTTAGCTACATAGGTCCAAATGACGCGGTTTCAGTTGCGTTGGAAAGCTAACGTCCGGGGCTTCGATTTGATATATAATATACTATAGTTCCCCTGACGCTAGGTGACACGACCGCGTGATCCATGCGGCTGCATCGCAGTGACGGAAATCAGCGTATTTGAATTATTCTCCAGCGATTTCTGGGCTGTTTCTGACCCAGTTTGCGGCCCAGAAAACACAGATTAGAGGCTATAAAGTGGGGGAATCCATTCATTCATAATCAGGCTTTCACATTCACAATTTTAGGAGTAGATGTAGTTTTTAGAGAGAGAGGTTCTCTCCTCTCTCTTAGGATTAGGATTTAGGACTTCTCTTAGTTTTAGGAGTGACTCTCAATCCCAGGTTCAATATTCTTTTACTTCATTATTGTTGAGAGAGATAACCAAGTTGGACTTCCAATTTCTCATACCTTACCAAAAGTTTATTTTACAGTTATTTATTTATTTATTTTATTTATCATTTAAATATACCTGTGCCCATTGCCCAAACTCAACATCCCCCAATTTACAAACTCATAACCAATAATAAGAACACACCTCCCTGCAATTTCTTGAGAAGACGACCCGAGGTTTAAATACTCGGTTATCAATTTTAAAGGGGTTTGTTATATGTGACAACCAAAACGTTTGTAAGAAAGGTTGATTGCTTGGTTTAGTAACTATACTTACAACGAGAGTTTGCTATAACCTCTAAACCATCAATGTTCAGTTCTTCAAAATGGCGCCGTTGCCGGGGAATTGCAAACGTGTGCCTTATTATTGGTTATTGTAAATATTTGCTTTTTGCTTGTTTATTTGTTTTTATTTTTGCTTTTTCATTAAGAGGTTATTGGTTTTTATTTTATTATTAAAAATTTTTTCAAAAATTTATTCTTAATGTTCATCTTGATCTTCAAGTTGTTCTTTGCGTTCATCTTGACCTTCAAGCTGTTCTTAGTTGTTTTCTTCGTTTTGATCTAAAAATTTGAAATTTGGTGTCATTTTATTGTTTTTCTCTTTCCTCATTAAATTCAAAAATATTTTTAATTAATTTTTTTCGAAAAAAAAAATTCAGATTTTTATTTTTAAAATTTTTATCTTATCTTATCTTATTTCAAAAATCAAATTTTGAAATTCAAATTAAAAAAAAAATTTTCAAAATTTAAATTTAAAAATTTTCAAATTTCAAATTTCAAAATTCAAATTTCAAAATTTAAATAACCTTTTAATTTAAATTTGTTTTTATTTTTTTTATTTGCTACTATGAACTCTCACCCTTTTAGCTATGAGTCTGGTTACAATTATGTTGCAGGAAGAAGAAATTACAATGAGAACAGGCATCAAGGTTAGAACAATCAAAGATGGGAGGAGCCACAAGGATTTGATCAACCCTCATGGCAACAACCACCTCCAATGGACTATCAACAACCACCACCATATGCCTATAAACCCTTCCCTCAACATAACTTTAGACCACCAAACTCACAAGCCCCTTTCCGCCATTCACCTCCATATGACCCTAACCCACATCTACCATACCAACCACCTTATGAACCAAATGAACCATACATAGATCCACCCCAAACCTCCATGGAGAGAGCACTTACCGATCTAAACTCTACTATACGAGCTCTCGCCGCCCAAATCAGACCACCAAATACCTTTAACAATCAACCCTCAAGCTCTAGTGCACTCCCTTTTCAATCACGGAATGATCTTCCCATCTCACCACCACCTCAATATTTGCCATCTCCATATCCATCAATCCAAGAGCACTATGATCCTACCTATGATAACCGAGTGCATCAAGAGACAAAGGATCGTTTCAAGGAAACAGTGGATCGATTTCAGGCAACCACTCAACAACTGGAGCAAGCATTAATTCAATGGGCTTCTAGGTGCTCAAATATACAAGGATCAGCCACAGCTCCATGTGGACAGTCTAGTGAAGAGCGTAGCATGAAGGAGATACCAGAAACCCCAGTGGACAAGACAGAGAATGAATTCGTACTAGAACAAGTAAAAGAAGCTGTCATTGTTCAAGAAGAAGAAGAAGTGGTTGAAGACTTAGGAGATGCAGAACCTCCCATGCCCTTGGAAAGCAATGAAGAGAAGATTGAATTGGAAGAAAGCTACCAAGAGGAAGAGGTTAAAATTGAAGAAGCTTGCAAAGAGGTGGTAATTATCAGAGAAGAGCACAAGGGAGTGGAGCTTGCAATTTCATTAAAAACACCTCCCCCTAAGTTGCCATCATCCTTCACAACATTCGAGTGGGTAAAATTCATATCCCATAGCTTTCTAATCCCACTTGAATATGGGCTACTGGAGACGGATGGTCAACTTAGAGCTCTTTGTGGTATTAAGAGTAAGAGGAAGAGGGCCAGTGGTAAGAATTGTCCTGCAAGGTTCATTATGGTTGGAAGCTTTACGTTTAAACGCAAAGGTTGGTGTCGAGCTCAATTGAATGGGTCTAGGAAGTTGTTTGGTAGCTACAGTGAGAATTCAAATTACTTATCACCCGGCTGGAAAAATACAGATCCCGACAAAAATGGGTGTAAAAGTAAAGTTTGGGATCCTGAAATCTGTTCTGACATCCAACACCCCGGGAACCTAAGAATCTTTTTGAAGCTGCTCAAGGGTTTTACATGCCTAGTTTGGGACCCCAGAGGTTACTGGAATCACAAACACTGGTGGAGATTCCTGGATGAGTTCAAGCATAAGTCACCATAACAGGAAGCTCATCAAATGTCCAACTTAAGGACTTTAACTAAAAGTGCTAGGTGGGAGACAACCCACCATGGTATGATCGTCCTTTTTCATTTTTATTTAGTTTTATTTGTTTTTGAATTTTATTTTATTTTATTATATTGAACCTAGAGTTTTGCATAACATTCATCTTAACACTGCATTCTTCATTTTTTAGATAAAAAAAAAGAGCACGCGACGCGATCGCATCAGCGACGCGTCCGCGTCGCAAAGAGAGGGGAGAAAATAAAAATGAACAGAGAGTTTCGCAGGAGCGAGGCTGGAGGCGTGCCAGTGGCACAAATCAACCCACGCGACGGCGTCGTCGATGCGTCCGTGTCCCATGGGAACTTTGGCCTCCCACGCGACCGCGTCACCCACGCGGCCGCGTGCCCCGAAAATCGACGTAAAAAGGGTGCTTGGCCGAAAGTTGTGCTGGAGTTGGGCTGGACTCGTGCTGGAAGCCCAAGCCTCCCACGCGAACGCGTGCCCCACGCGTCCGCGTCATATTGAAGATAAGGCCATTCACGCGGTCGCGTGGTCACCCAGGATTTTGGCAATACTAAGTTTTGAACAAAGAGTTGTGCGACCGCGAGGCTGCACTCGCGCCACTAGCACAAATCAAGTCACGCGATCGCGTGCCCCACGCGTCCGCGTCGCCTGACCTTATTGCGCATTACGCAGCCGCGTCACCCACGCGACTGCGTCGCCAGCGTCGCACAACCTATCCAGATTAGTGCCAATTTTCTTATCTTTTCTCTTCTAATCCTAATTTCTTCCTTCTCTCTCCTTTCTCACTTTATTTTTCTTCTTCTCATCCTTTTTTCCTCTCATTTTTATTTTATTTATTTGCATACTTTCATTCATTGCATATTTTTATTTTTCAAAAAATTTTTATTGGTGTTCAAATGTTCTTATTCAACTGTTACATCTTTTCTGGTATTTTCTTGGTGCTTAGTGACTTGTTTCATTCTTATTGAGTAATATTATTTAAATCAATGCCAATCTTTTATATCTATATTACTCTTGCATTGATATGAATTTATATTATCTCTCCTTCCCCATTCTCTTCTCCATTGTTGCAAATTTTCGCACCACTGGTATGCCATGTGCTTCTATTGTTTTCTCACTTGCGTGTTGTAGCTACCATGTAATTGAGACCCTCATTATTTGGCATCAACCCATGTTTTATTTATTTTCCTATCTTTATTTCTGGGTTACTCTTCTTCCCTTTTTCTTTCAGGATGGCCACCCGGAAGGGAACCGGAAGACGTACATGGGGAGACAGACAAGTCCATCTGCACAATTCTTAGAGAAAAGCAACAGTTGAAACAACTCGTCCACCTGCAAATCTCAGCATGCATCGAGGACGGTGCAATCTTTAAGTGTGGGGAGGTCGATACCAATCTCCATGGGTTAGTACCTTTCTGTGTCAACACCAATGTTTAAATTTTCTTTATTAAATTAGTTGTTGCATTTGCATGTTTAATTGCATGTTTATTTGATTTTTGTATTTAGTTACTGCTTGGTTAAAATAATAAGTTTCTTCTTAAGATCCTATTTTTGAAAATTTTCACTAATTTAAATAAATAAAAAAAATTTTTAAAAATTTTTGTGTTAAATTTGTTTGAAGTTGTATTTGGAACATGGTTTTTGAGTCAAAGAACACACAACCTGTGAGACTTTGAGCTTATTTACATGGTTACATTATTTAACCATAAATATTTTATTTCTGTGTGTTCTCTTCTCTATGATTGTAATCTATATTTTGTTCCAACCTATATGTCCATTATTTAGTGTATTTACATGTTTGCATATGATTGAGGCCATTATTTGATTTTAGCTCAATTATCCCAAATAAGCCTACCCTTTAAATCACCCTTGTCAGCCACTTTGAGCCTTTTAAACCCCTCTTGTTCTGTATTTTACACATCACTAGCCTCAAAGCAGAAAAACAATTAAATATCCCAATTGAATCTTTGGTTAGCTTAAGATAGTGTGTTAATTAAGTGTGGGGAAATTGTGGGAACATGGGTTAATAAGGAAAAGTATAATGTTTCTAATTTATTTGAATATCAGGAACTTGGGAACCTACTCATGAAAAACCAAAATAGAAAAATAATAGAAAATCCATGTGCATTGATAAGTTATGTTTGTTTCTCTAAATAAAAAAAAAGAGAAAAAAGAGAAAAATCCAAAAATACTCAAGAAATAAGTAAATAAGGGGACAAAATTACCCCAATATTAAGTTTAATAAAAGATCAATGCACATGTGATAAAAATTAAAGAAAAATTTGGTACATGAGTATGGAAATTATACAAAAGTGAGAATTATGGGTAGCTAGGCATGAATTTAAAAGTATATAGAGTATATGTATATTAGGTGAGAGCTTAGGTTAATTGAAGATTCATATTATAGCTCACTTGGCCATACATATATCCTTACCTTTACCTCAGCCCCATTACAACCTTGAAAAGACCTCATGATGTTTGCATTGGTACATTCAGTTTTTGTTGATTGGTTAGATGAAGAACAAGGTTTAGAAAGCATGACTAGAGAAGAGTAGAGTGACAACCCTATACACTTGAGAGATTAGAGTGATATACACTTCCAGTGAGGGTTCAACGCTTAAATTCTATGTTCCCTGCTTTCATGAGCTGTCTTCTTACAAGTTCACTTGCTTTTTATTGTCTGATTTGAATTAGTGGAAATTGGTTTGTATTTGTCTTGGAGAACTTATTTACTCTTAACCAAGTAAGTAAAAGCATTTAGCATGTAGTTGCATTCATAGGTTGCATTTCATACTATTCCTCTCCATCTTTATAGCTTCTCTTGAGCTTAGCATGACGACATGCTAGTGTTTAAGTGTGGGGAGGTTGATAAACCACTATTTTATGGTTTATCTTGTACTCAATTGAGTGGATTTCATCAACTTTTTACCCACTTATTCATACTATTTGCATGGTTTTATATTTCCTTCCTAATTATGTGTTTAGATTGAAAACATGCTTCTTTAATCTTATAATTGCTTATTATTAATCCTCTCTTATCACCATTAGATGCCTTGATATGTGTGTTAAGTGCTTTCAGAGATTATAGGGCAGGAATGGCTTGGAGGATGGGAAGAAAGCATGCAAAAATAGAAGGAATGCAAGAAGTTGGAGAAATTGCTAAGCTGTCCAGCCTAACCTCTCTGCACTCAAATGGCTATAACTTTAGCTACAGAGGTCCAAACGACACGGGTTTAGTTGTGTTGGAAAGCTAACGTCCGGGGCTTCGATTTGATATATAATATGTTATAGTTTCCCTGATGCTAGACGACGCGAACACGTGATCCATGCGGCCGCATCGCAGTGACGGAAATCAACGTGTTTGAATTCTTCTCCAACGATTTCTGGGCTGTTTCTGACCCAGTTTGCGGCCCAGAAAACACAGATTAGAGGCTATAAAGTGGGGGAATCCATTCATTCATAATCAGGCTTTCACATTTATAATTTTAGGAGTAGATGTAGTTTTTAGAGAGAGAGGTTCTCTCCTCTCTCTTAGGATTAGGATTTAGGACTTCTCTTAGTTTTAGTAGTGACTCTCAATCCTAGGTTCAATGTTCTTTTATTTTACATTTATCTCTTACTTTCAGATACTTTGATGCTTATATTAGTTATGTTGCCTATTTGGCTTATGCTACATTCATGTTATGATTTTCTTAATTAATATTATTTGAGGTATTTTAGATTTATGATTGCTTTCTTTTATTTATATAGATAATTTAGATTTTTCCCTTTTGGTCTTGGTTAAGAAATCAGTAACTCAACATTATCAAACTCAGCATAATTGATAATCGCTATCTTGCTAATTGAACTGAACTTCAATAATCCCAACTTTTTCTTAGGAAATAAATAGGATTCGAAGGTCAAACTAATTAGTCTCTTGACTTTCCTTTGCTTTAAAGGTTAACTAAGAGGAATTAAGATTCAACTTTCATTATTGTTGAGAGAGATAACCAAGTTAGACTTCCAATTTCTCATACCTTGCCAAAAGTTTATTTTACAGTTATTTATTTATTTATTTTATTTATCATTTAAATATACCTGTGCCCATTGCCCAAACTCAACATCCCCCAATTTACAAACTCATAACCAATAATAAGAACACACCTCCCTGCAATTCCTTGAGAAGACGACCCGAGGTTTAAATACTCGGTTATCAATTTTAAAGGGGTTTATTACTTGTGACAACCAAAACGTTTGTAAGAAAGGTTGATTGCTTGGTTTAGTAACTATACTTACAACGAGAGTTTGCTATAACCTCTGAACCATCAATCTTCAGTTCTTCAGTTATCTTATTAAGTTGGAATTTCTCACACCTTGCTTTAATCACTTGAATCAGTTTCTTGCATTTTAAGATTACTTGCTTGTTTGGACTCTTAGTTTAATTTCTTGTTCATGATTTGCATCCCCGGAATTCTAACCAATGTTGATGCATATGTTTGCCCATTCCTTATGAGACGACCCGAGATTTGAATACTTCGGTTACTTATATTGGGGTTGAACTTGTGACAACCAATTCCTTCAAAATTTGATTCGTGGATTATTTGTCGGTTAAGGGCTATACTTGCAACGCGAAAATCTTGTGAAATTTCTTACCAACGGTATTCCTCCCATCAAATTTTTGGCGCCGTTGCCGGGGAATGGTTGCAACATATGCCTTGATATTGGTTATGTGAATATGTGAATATTGTAGATAGTTTACTTGCTTTCAATACTTAGCTATAGTTTAGATTTCTTTTGTATGTGTGCTATGACTCCCAAGTTTGATGACTCGGTCTCAATCGAATTCTAGCTTAGCCGAGTTTGACCCTGAGATTGAAAGAACTTTGTTACACACTCGGCAAGCTAGACCATGGTTGGACTATAAGGCTAGTACTTCGGCCTCTCTTGAGGAACATACCGAATCACTAGATGGTACCGAGAGTGACTTGGAGTCCGCTACTTCCTATTCTTCTGTTGGCACTACTAATAGATCTTTGCATCCTACAGGTGAACCATACATGGCAGAGCCAAGCCGGATCACTTTGCATGAGCAAGGGGCTCCGGATATCATACTTCAACCTTTGCAAGCAAGGTATCCCAACCTTGATCCAAACTTTGAGTTGAAGAGTAGCTTGATAAACCTACTTCCTAAGTATCATGGGTTGCCGGGTCAAGACCCCATCCGACATCTAAGAGATTTTGAAGTTACTTGTTCTACGGCTCGAAGGCATGGAGCCGATGAGGTGGCTATTATGGTTTTTGCCTTCCCTTTCTCTCTTGAAGGGCAAGCAAAGACATGGTTTTATTCGCAACCAGATGAGATTGTGACCAATTGGGATTTCTTGAGAAGAGAGTTTCTAGATAAATTCTTTCCACCGGAAAAGATCGACTACATCCAGAAGGAGATCTCGGGTATAATGCAAAAGGACCAAGAGAGTTTGTATGAGTATTGGACTCGGTTCAAGAGGCTATTAGAATCTTGTCCACACCATGGGTTGAACACTCACTTGCTCATTAGTTACTTCACCGGAGGTCTTTGTGCGGAAGACAGAAGATTGCTCACCGCTTTTAGTGGTGGTTCCCTCTCAAAAAACAAGATGGAAGGAGAAGCTTGGAGCTTGATAAATGATGTTGCCGAGGCTACACAACACGTAAGGGTGAGAAGTAATCCCCTCAAGGGCGTGGTAGAACCATCACCGTCCGAAGCAAGCTTGACCAAGGCGCTTGGGGATATGACCACTATCCTTACACAAATACAAAAAGATCAAAAGGCATACTATTCTATCCAAGCCATCCAAGCCCCACCCCAAGTTGCTCAACTTGAAGGCCCTCCTAGAATCTGTGGTTTGTGCTCTAGCACCACACATTACACCGATCAATGCCATTGATGAGCGGATAATTTATACGCTTTTTGGCATTGTTTTTAGTATGTTTTTAGTAGAATCTAGTTACTTTTAGGGATGTTTTCATTAGTTTTTATGTTAAATTCACATTTCTGGACTTTACTATAAGTTTGTGTGTTTTTCTGTGATTTCAGGTATTTTCTGGCTGAAATTGAGGGACTTGAGCAAAAATCAGATTCAGAGGTTGAAGAAGGACTGCTGATGCTGTTGGATTTTGACCTCCCTGCACTCAAAATGAATTTTCTGGAGCTATAGAACTCAAAATGGCGCACTTTCAATTGGGTTATAAAGTAGACATCCAGGGCTTTCCATCAATGTATAATAGTCCATACTTTGGCCGAGGTTAGATGACATAAAAGGGTGTTGAACGCCAGTTCTACGCTGCTGTCTGGAGTTAAACGCTAGAAACAAGTCACAAACCAGAGTTGAACGCCAGAAATACGTTACAACCTGGCGTTCAACTCCAGAAAGAGCCTCTGCACGTGTAACATTTAAGCTCAGCCCAAGCACACACCAAGTGGGCCCTAGAAGTGGATTTATGCATCAATTACTTACTTCTATAAACCCTAGTAACTAGTTTAGTATAAATAGGACTTTTTACTATTGTATTAGACATCCTGGATTGTATCTTTTGATCATCTTTTGTAGGATTCTGGGATTGAATGGCTGTGACGAACTTCAAACTCGCGAGGGCTGGGCGTAGTGACAGACGCAAAAGGAGGGTGAATCCTATTCCAGTATGATCGAGAACCTCAGATGATTAGCCGTACTGTGACAGAGCATTTGGACCATTTTCACAAGAGGATGGGATGTAGCCATTGACAACGGTGATGCCCTTACATAAGGCCAGCCATGGAAAGGAGTAGGATTGATTGGATGAAGACAGCAGGAAAGCAGAGGTTCAGAGGAACGAAAGCATCTCTATGCGCTTATCTGAAATTCTCACCAATGATTTACATAAGTATTTCTATCCTTGTTTATTATTTATTTTCGAAAACTCCATAACTATTTTATATCCGCCTGACTGAGATTTACAAGGTGACCATAGCTTGCTTCATACCAACAATCTCCGTGGGATCGACCCTTACTCGCGTAAGGTTTATTACTTGGATGACCCAGTGCACTTGCTGGTTAGTTGTATCGAAGTTGTGACAAATTCTGAATTAAGATTAGAGCACCAAGTCTTTGGAGCCATTACCAGGGATCACAATTTCGTGCACCAAGTTTTTGGCGCCGTTGCCGGGGATTATTCGGGTTTGGACAACTGACGGTTCATCTTGTTGCTCAGATTAGGTAATTTTCTTTTTTTGTTTTATTTTCAAAAATTTTTAAAAAACCTTTCAAAAATTTCTCATCTGTTTTCGAAAAAAAAATTTAAAATAAAAATATTTTCAAAAATATTTTTCTTCAGAATTTTTAAGAATGAATTCTAGTGTTTCATGAAGCATGTTGAAGCCTGGCTGGCTGTAAAGCCATGTCTAATTCTTTTGGATAGGGTATGTTAGGCGTGTCATGTCTGAGTTACATACTAAAGCTTGGCTGGCTATTAAGCCATGCCAGACCCTTTGATTGGAGCTTTAGACTAAAGAACATAAGATTCCTGGAATTCATATTAAAAATTTTGGAATCCTTATTTTTCTTTTTCAAAATGATTTTCGAAAAAAAAATTAAAAGAAAATACAAAAAAAAATCATAAAATCATAAAAATAAAAAAAAATATTTTATATTTCTTGTTTGAGTCTTGAGTCAGATTTAAAGTTTGGTGTCAATTGCATGTTCATCTTGCATTTTTCGAAAATTGCATTCATGCATTCATAGTGTTCTTCATGATCTTCAAGTTGTTCTTGGTAAGTCTTCTTGTTTGATCTTGATGTTTTCTTGTTTTGCATCTTTTCTTATTTTTCATGTTCATTTTTGCATTTATAGTGTCTAAACATGAAAGATTTCTAAGTTTGGTGTCTTGCATGTTTTCTTTGCATATAAAAATTTTCAAAAATAAGTCTTGATGTTCATCATGACATTCATAGTGTTCTTGGTGTTCATCTTGATATTCATAGCATTCTTGCATGTATTCATTGTTTTGATCTAAAAATTCTCATGCATTGCATCATTTTCATGTTTTTCTCTCTCATCATACAAATTTCAAAAATAAAAAAAATATCTTCCCCTTTTTCTCTCTCAAAATTTTGAAAATTAAATTTGACTTTTGCAAAAATTTTTAAAATCTAGTTGTTTTTATGAGTCAAATCAAATTTTCAATTTAAAAATCTTATCTTTTTTAAAATCTTTTTCAAAAATCAAATCTTTTTCATTTTTCTTAGTTATTTTCGAAAATTTTAAAAAAATAATTTTCAAAAATCTTTTTCTTAATTTTATATCATAATTTTCGAAAATAACATCATCAATTAATGTTTTGATTCAAAAATTTCAAGTTTGTTACTTGCTTGTTAAGAAAGATTCAAACTTTAAGTTCTAGAATCATATCCTGTGATTTCTTGTGAATCAAGTCATTAATTGTGATTTTAAAAATCAAATCTTTTTCAAAAACTAATTTCAATCATATCTTTTCAAAAATATCTTCTTATCTTATCTTTTTCAAAAATTTGATTTCAAAATATCTTTTCTAACTTCCTAACTTCTTATCTTTTCAAAATTTGTTTTAACTAACTAACTAACTTTTTGTTTGTTTCTTATCTTTTTCAAAACTACCTAACTAACTCTCTCTCTCTCCAATTTTCGAAAATCCCTTCCCTCTTTTTCAAAATTTCTTTTTATTAACTAATTATTCTAATTTTTGATTTTTAATTTTCGAAAATTACTAACCTTTTTCAAAAACTATTTTCGAAAATCACTAACCCTTTTTCAAAAATAATTTTCGAAAACCCTTCTCCCTCATCTCCTTCTAATTATTTCTTCTTCTACTAACAATAAGGAACCTCTTTACTGTGACATAGAGGATTCCTCTTCTTTTCTTGTTCTCTTCTCTTTCTTATGAGCAGGAACAAGGAAAAAGGCATTCTTGTTGAAGCTGATCCAGAACCTGAAAGGACTCTGAAGAGGAAACTAAGAGAAGTTAAATTACAACAATCCAGAGACAACCTTGTTGAAAATTTCGAACTAGTAAAGGAGATGGCAGCCGAACCCAACAACAATAATGCAAGGAGAATGCTTGGTGACTTCACTGCACCAAATTCCAATTTACATGGAAGAAGCATCTCCATTCCTGCCATTGGAGCAAACAACTTTGAGCTGAAACCTCAATTAGTTTCTCAGATGCAGCAGAACTGCAAGTTTCATGGACTTCCATCTGAAGATCCTTTTCAGTTCTTAACTGAATTCTTGCAGATATGTGATACTGTTAAGACTAATGGAGTAGATCCTGAAGTCTATAGGCTCATGCTTTTCCCTTTTGCTGTAAGAGACAGAGCTAGAGTGTGGTTGGACTCTCAACCCAAGGATAGCCTGAACTCTTGGGATAAGCTGGTCACGGCTTTCTTAGCCAAGTTCTTTCCTCCTCAAAAGCTGAGCAAGCTTAGAGTGGATGTTCAAATCTTCAGACAAAAAGAAGGTGAATCCCTCTATGAAGCTTGGGAGAGATACAAGCAACTGACTAAGAAGTGTCTTTCTGACATGCTTTCAGAATGGACCATCCTGGATATATTCTATAATAGTTTATCTAAGCTATCAAAGATGTCATTGGATACCTCTGCAGGTGGATCCA
>NC_029791.2:35397464-35411295 GCF_000816755.2 Arachis ipaensis
CTTTACATCCCTGCTGATTTCATAATCCTTGATACTGGGAAGAATGAGGATGAATTCATCATCCTTGGAAGACCCTTCCTAGCCACAGCAAGAGCTGTGATTGATGTTGACAGAGGTGAAGTAGTCCTTCAATTGAACGGGGGCTCCCTTGTGTTTACAACTCAAGGTCATCATTCTGTAAACATGGAGAGGAAGCATAAAAAGCTTCTCTCAGAACAGAGTCAACCAGAGCCCCCACAGTCAAACTCTAAGTTTGGTGTTGAACTCCCATATCCAAACTCTAAGTTTGGTGTTGGGGAGTCTCAAAAATGCTCTGAACATCTGTGAGGCTCCATGAGAGCCCACTGTCAAGCTATTGACATTAAAGAAGCGCTTGTTGGGAGGCAACCCAATTTTTATTTATCTAATTCTATTTTTCTTGTTCTTTCATGTTTTATTAGGTTCATGATCATATGGAGTCACAAAATAAATATAAAAATTGAAAACGGAATCAAAAATAGTAGAAGAAAAATCACACCCTGGAGGAAGACCTTACTGGCGTTTAAACGCTAGTAAGAAGCACCTGGCTGGCGTTCAACGCCAGAACAGAGCATGGTTCTGGCACTGAACGCCCAAAATGGGCAGCATCTGGGCGTTTGAACGCCAGAATTGCACCTTGGAGAAGAGCTGGAGCTGGGCCCAGAACAAGCATGGTTCTGGCGTTGAACGCCAGAAATAGGCAACAAATGGGCGTTCAACGCCCAGAACAAGCACCAATCTGGCGCTGAACGCCCAGAATTGTGTGCAAGGGCATTTTGCATGCCCAATTTGGTGCAAGGTTGTAAATCCTTGAAAACCTCAGGATCTGTGGACCCCACAGGATCACCTCAGGATCTGTGGACCCCACAGGATCCCCACCTACCTCCACTCACTTCTTCTCACCCCTCTTTCACACAATCCTATAAACACTCTTCCCCAAAGCCCTTCACCAATCACCTCAATCTCTCTTCCCTATCACCACTTCACCACTCACATCCATCCACTCTTCCCCATAAACCTACTTCATAAACCCCACATACCTTCAAAATTCAAAATCAATTTCCCACCCAAAACCCACCCTTATGGCTGAACCTTACCCCCCCTCCCTTCCCTATATATAGCCCTCCATTCTTCCTCATTTTCACAAACCACAACCCTCTCTTCTCCTCTTGGCCGAATACACTTCTCCCCCCTCTCCTCCATATTTTCTTCTTCTTCTTCATCTATTCTTTCGGACATATGTGTGGAAGGAGCTCAATGGAAGATTGACTCCAAAGGCAAGCCGGTTCAATTAAGAAGACTGGACCTCAAGCCTGTGGCTAGAGGATGGTTGGAGTTCATCCAACGCTCCATCATTCCCACTAGCAACCGATCTGAAGTTACTGTGGATCGGGCCATCATGATTCATAGCATCATGATTGGAGAGAAAGTAGAAGTTCATGAAGTCATCTCCCTTGAACTCTACAAAATAGCCGAAAAGCCCTCTCCTTGGGCAAGGCTAGCTTTTCCTCATCTTATCTACCATCTATGTTACTCAGCTGGAGCTTCCATAGAAGGAGACATTCCCATTGAGGATGAGAAGCCCATCACTAAGAAAAGGATGGAGCAAGCAAGAGAGCCCATTCATGGATCTCAAGAGACGTATGAAGCTCATCACCATGAGATCCCAGAGATGCCTCAAATGCATCTTCCTCCACGAAACTATTGGGAGCAAATCAACACCTCCCTAGGAGAATTAAGTTCCAACATGGGACAACTAAGGGTGGAACATCAAGAGCACTCCATCATCCTTCATGAAATAAGAGAAGATAAAAAAGCAATGAGGGAGGAGCAACAAAGACAAGGAAGAGACATAGAAGAGCTCAAGGACATCATTGGTTCTTCAAGAAGGAAAAGCCACCATCACTAAGGTGGACTCATTCCTTGTCCTTACATTCTCTGTTTTTTGTTTTCGAATAAAATCCTAGCCTAAGCGGCTAAACCAAGCTGTCCCTAACCATGTGCTTGTGGCGTGAAGGTGTCAAGTGAAAACTTGAGACTGAGCGGTTAAAGTCAAGGTCCAAAGCAAAAAAAGAGTGTGCTTAAGAACCCTGGACACCTCTAATTGGGGATTCTAGCAAAGCTGAGTCACAATCTGAAAAGGTTCACCCAATTATGTGTCTGTGGCATTTATGTATCCGGTGGTAATACTGGAAAACAAAGTGCTTAGGGCCACGGCCAAGACTCATAAAATATCTGTGTTCAAGAATCATCATACTGAACTAGGAGAATCAATAACACTATCTGAACTCTGAGTTTCTACAGACGCCAATCATTCTGAACTTCAATGAATAAAGTGAGATGCCAAAACTATTCAAGAGGCAAAAAGCTACATAATTGGAGCTATGTTTCATTGATAGTTTGGAATTTATAGTATATTCTCTTCTTTTTATCCTATTTGATTTTCAGTTGCTTGGGGACAAGCAACAATTTAAGTTTGGTGTTGTGATGAGTGGATAATTTATACGCTTTTTGGCATTGTTTTCAGTATGTTTTTAGTAGAATCTAGTTACTTTTAGGGATGTTTTCATTAGTTTTTATGTTAAATTCACATTTCTGGACTTTACTATGAGTTTGTGTGTTTTTCTGTGATTTCAGGTATTTTCTGGCTGAAATTGAGGGACTTGAGCAAAAATCAGATTCAGAGGTTGAAGAAGGACTGCTGATGCTGTTGGATTCTGACCTCTCTGCACTCAAAGTGGATTTTCTGGAGCTACAGAACTCAAAATGGCGTGCTTTTAATTGCGTTGGAAAGTAGACATCCAGGGCTTTCCAGAAATGTATATTAGTCCATACTTTGGCCGAGTTTAGACGACGTAAAAGGGCGTTGAACGCCAGTTCTACGCTGCTGTCTGGAGTTAAACGCTAGAAACAAGTCACAAACCAGAGTTGAACGCCAGAAATACGTTACAACCTGGCGTTCAACTCTAGAAAGAGCCTCTGCACGTGTAACATTCAAGCTCAGCCCAAGCACACACCAAGTGGGCCCCGGAAGTGGATTTATGCATCAATTACTTACTTCTGTAAACCCTAGTAACTAGTTTAGTATAAATAGGACTTTTTACTATTGTATTAGACATCCTGGATTGTATCTTTTGATCATCTTTTGATCTTTTGATCATTTTTAGATCTCTAGACCTCCA
This sequence comes from Arachis ipaensis, assembly GCF_000816755.2. Taxonomy (NCBI): domain Eukaryota; kingdom Viridiplantae; phylum Streptophyta; class Magnoliopsida; order Fabales; family Fabaceae; genus Arachis; species Arachis ipaensis. Next base: position 35,400,665 of record NC_029791.2, read on the forward strand.
TGGGAGGCTAGCCATTCGGCCATGCCTGAACCATTATTACTTATGTATTTTCATACGGTAGAGTTTCTACACTCCATAGATTAAGATGTGGAGCTCTGCTGTTCCTCAAAGATTAATGCAAAGTACTACTATTTTTCTATTCAATTCAACTTATTCCGCTTCTAAGATATTCATTCGCACTTCAACCTGAATGTGATGAACGTGACAATCATCATCATTCCCTATGAACGCGTGCCTGACAACCACTTCCGTGCTACCTTAGATTGAATGAGTATCTCTTGGATCTCTTAATCAGAATCCTCGTGGTGTAAGCTAGATTGATGGCAGCATTCATGAGAATCTGGAAAGTCTAAACCTTGTCTGTGGTATTCCGAGTAGGATTCTGGGATTGAATTGCTGTGACGAACTTCAAACTCACGAGTGCTGGGCGTAGTGACAGACGCAAAAGGAGGGTGAATCCTATTCCAGTATGATCGAGAACCTCAGATGATTAGCCGTGCTGTGACAGAGCATTTGGACCATTTTCACAAGAGGATGGGATATAGCCATTGACAACGGTGATGCCCTTACATAAGGCCAGCCATGGAAATGAGTAGGATTGATTGGATGAAGACAGCAGGAAAGCAGAGGTTCAGAGGAACGAAAGCATCTCTATGCGCTTATTTGAAATTCTCACCAATGATTTACATAAGTATTTCTATCCTTGTTTGTTATTTATTTTTGAAAACTCCATAACTATTTTATATCTGCCTGACTGAGATTTACAAGGTGACCATAGCTTGCTTCATACCAACAATCTCCGTGGGATCGACCCTTACTCGCGTAAGGTTTATTACTTGGACGTTGTATCGAAGTTGTGACAAATTCTGAATTAAGATTAGGGCACCAAGTCTTTGGAGCCATTACCAGGGATCACAATTTCGTGCACCAGCCATCAAATTCAAGAGGAGCATGCTCTTGTCGTGGCCAATGTGAATTACAACAACTGTCCGCCCTATCCTTCTCAAGGCCAAAACAACTACTCTCACAGTGGTAATCAAAACCAAAGATGGAACAACTCTTCTTCTTATTATAACAATAACCAATCTTCATCTCAATACCACCCTAACAACAATAACCACCAAGCCAACCAAAATCACCACAACCAAAACCAAAACAACTACACCAAATACCAAGCACCACATCATAGACAACAATACAACCAATCCTCTTCATCTTCTACCAATCAAGTTGATGAGCTTAGAGCCGCTATGGAGAAGCTGGACGAGAGCAACAAGGCTCAATTTGATGCCTTGGGCGCTCAATTGGCCAATCTCACCGACATGATTTCAAAGATGTCCATGTCCTCCTCTAACAACAACACCAACCAACCCTCAAGCTCTTCTAACCTTCCATCCCAACCCGTTCCAAACCCAAGGGTGGTCTCAACGCCATCACTCTACGATCGGGGACTACATTGGAGGAGATACCTCCTAGGGTCATGGAAGACATTCATGAGGAAGAAGTGGTCGTTGAAGCTCCGCATGAAGAAGAGGAGGTAGACATGCATGAGGAAGTAGGAGTAAGCCTTAAGGAACCCAAGAGAAAAGCTATAGTGGATGAGTCCATTCCTATCCCATTCCCTTCCATGGTGAAGAAAGCAAAGAAGACTCCGAAATTCTATTTGAACATGCTTCAAGTGTTCAAGAAAGTTGAGGTAACCATACCACTTCTTGATGCTATCCAACAAATTTCGAAGTATGCAAAATTTTTGAAAAACTTGTGTACACATAAGGATAGGATAGGAGAGTTGGAGACATTATCCTTGGGTAGTTCAATTTCTTTCTTGATGGAGCCAATTCCAAAAAAATGTGGTGACCCTGGGCCTTGTTTGGTGTCTTGCTGTATTGGTGGGCGCACTTTTCATGACTGTATGTGTGATCTAGGGGCTTGCATAAGCATCATGCCGCTTTCTATCTTTGTGCGGTTGAATTTAGCTCCATTAAAGAAGTCGGTGGCAAAGTTTGCCTTAGCTGATAAAAGTGTGATCATTGTGATGGGAATAGCAGAAGATGTACTTGTGGCGATCAAGGACTTTGTCTTTCTGGTTGACTTTTACATCCTTGAAATGCCTCCAACAGAAAATAGAAGCTCATCCTCCGTTCTACTTGGTAGACCCTTCCTTAAGACCTCTAAATTCAAGTTAGATGCCTTCACTGGCACATATTCTTTTGAGGTCGGAGACAAGACTATCAAGTTCAATTTGGAAGAAGCCATGAAGCATCCTCTCGAAGAGAATTCCGTTCTCCGATGTGATGTAATCGATGAAGTGGTAGCAGAAGTGCGAAAGGAAGACCACAACAAGTTATGCTACCCTATTGTTGAAGAGACGGATAATCAAGAGGGTGAACAAGAAAAAGTTGTTGAGAATGAACTCCGTGAGCTTGATGAAAAGGAACCTCAGCTTGAGGCAAAGAGTGAACTGAAGCCTCTTCCATCTCATTTGAAGTATGCTTTCTTAGAGGACAACCAAAGGTTTCCGGTCATTATTGCTAGTGAGCTTTCTAGTGAAGAAGAAGGAAAGCTCCTAGATGTTCTAAGAAAGTACAAGAAGGCAATTGGTTGGAGCCTAGCCGATATTGTGAGGATTGACCCCCGCAAGTGCATGCATCGTATATTTCTCCAAGAGGGAGCTCGGCTGATTAGGCAACCGCAAAGGAGGCTCAACCCAACCATCCTTGATGTGGTAAAGAAGGAGGTCACTAGGCTACTTGAGGCGGGTATCATATACCTAATTTCTGATAGTGAGTGGGTGAGCCCGGTCCAGGTTATTCCCAAGAAATCGGGCATCACTGTGGTTAAAAAGGATGATGGTAAAGTGGTCACCAAGAGAGTACAAAATGTGTGGTGAGTGTGCATCGATTATAGAAGATTGAACGCCGCTACAAGGAAGGACCACTACCCTTTGCCCTTTATCGATCAGATGTTGGACCGTTTGGCGGGTAAATCCCATTATTGCTTTCTTGATGGATTCACTGGTTACTTTCAAATTCACATTGCTCCTGAAGATCAGAAAAAGACCACATTCACTTGTCCTTTTGGCACATTTGCCTACAAAAGGATGCCATTTGGACTATGCAATACACCTGCTACTTTTCAGCGGTGTATGACAAGTGTCTTTTCCAATCTGATGGAGAATTGTCTGGAAGTCTTCATGGATGACTTCAGTGTTTATGGAACTTCATTTGATTATTGCTTAGAGAACTTGGCCAAGGTTTTAGCTAGATGTGTTGACACTAACCTTGTCTTGAACTTTGAAAAATGCCACTTTATGGTAAGGCAAAGTATAGTGTTGGGACATGTAGTATCTCATGAAGGCATTTTTGTAGACCCGACCAAGGTCGATGTTATCACCACTTTACCTCACCCCTCATCTGTGAGGGAGGTCCACTCATTTTTGGGACATGCAGGATTTTACAGGCGCTTTGTTAAGGATTTCAGCAAGATTGCTTTGCCATTGTCGCGCCTCCTCCAAAAAGATATGGACTTTGAGTTTGACAGTGCATGTGTGAGTGCATTTGAAGAGTTAAAGAGAGTTCTTACCATAGCACCGATTGTGTGAGGCCCCAACTGGACGCAGCCATTCGAGATAATGTGCGACGCGTCAAACCATGCTGTAGGTGCCGCGCATGCACAGCGCGTGGTAAACTTCCTTATGTCATTACTTACTCTTCTAAAACATTAGATGTGGCACAATCCAACTATACCACTACAGAAAAGGAACTCCTAGCTATTGTTCATGCTTTATATAAATTCAGATCTTATTTTCTAGGGTCCAAGATAGTGGTATACACGGATCATGCAGCTTTGAAGTACTTATTGACAAAGAATGAGTCAAAACCTAGACTCATACGTTGGATCTTGCTTTTGCAAGAATTCAACATTGAGATTAGGGATCAGAGTGGATCTCAAAACTTGGTTGCGGATCATTTAAGCCGCCTTGAGAATTTAAAATTTGACCCATTTCCGATCAATGACTCATTCACATTGGATAGTTTGCATTCTGTGTCAGATAGCTTTCCGTGGTTTGCACTAATGGTGAACTACTTGGTTGCGAAAATCTTCCCTCCTAACTTTTCTAAAAACCAAAGAGACAAGTTGAGGAGTGATTCCAAATACTATATTTGGGATGACCCTCACTTGTGGAAGAGGGGAGTAGACCAAGTAATTCAAAGATGTGTCCCGGAATCTGAAATTCAACCCATTCTTGAAGCTTGCCATTCGTCTGAATGTGGTGGCTACTTTGGCCCACAGAAGACAGCTAAAAAGGTGTTGGATTGTAGATTCTGGTGGCCAACTTTATTCAAGGATGCTAACCGATTCTGTGTGTTTTGCCATCAGTGTTAGAAGTCGGGAAATACATCCCAACGGGATGAGATGCCTCAGCAACCTATGTTGTTCTATGAGATATTTGATGTATGGGGTATTGACTTTATGGGACCATTTTCCAACTCAAGTGGGTATCTATATATTATGTTAGCGGTTGACTACGTGTCAAAGTGGGTGGAAGCAATACCTACCCGCCTTGACGACGCCAATACCGTCATTTCTTTTATTAGAAATAACATTGTATGCCGTTATGGGTCGCCACGAGCAATCGTGAGCGACCAAGGATCCCACTTTTGTAACAGGAAAGTAGAGGCACTGCTCAAGTGCTATGGGGTGTTGCATAAGGTTGCCACTGCTTATCACCCACAAACCAACGGACAAGCGGAAGTGTCCAACCGGGAGATTAAGAGAATCTTGGAGAAAGTGGTAAATCCACAAAGGAAGGATTGGAGCCTCCGGCTAGGAGATGCACTATGGGCATATAGGATGGCCTACAAGACTCCGTTAAGGATGAGTCCCTTCTAGATCGTCTATGGTAAGGCATGCCACCTTCTGGTGGAGATTGAGCATAAAGCCTATTGGGCGGTAAAGCAGTGTAACATGGATTTCACCAAGGCGGGTGTGGCCAGGAAATTACAACTAGAGGAACTCGAGTGTTTGAGGAACGAAGCATATGAGAATGCCGTGATCTACAAGGAAAAGACTAAAGCATTTCATGACCATCACATCCGGAAGAAGGATTTTCAAGAAGGTGATGAGGTTCTCCTTTACAACTCGAGGCTTAGATTCATGCCTGGAAAGCTCCGTTCTAGATGGGAAGGACCCTTCAAGGTGAAGGAGATAAAGCCCTATGGGGTGGTGGAATTGTTTGACCCTAAAAGTGAAGTAACTTTCAAGGTGAATGGACATAGAGTGAAGAAGTACCATGGCTACAAGTCTCCAAAGGAGCTAGAGGTGTTCCTCCTAACGGATGCACCTAGAGGAGGAGAAGCTTGAGCGACTGACCGTCCAACTTAAGGACGTTAAAGAAAAGTGCTTGTTAGGAGGCACCCCACCGTGGTAAGATCTTCCTTGTGTATACCTTCTTGCTTTTACCTTTAGATTCTTGTACATGTTGTGACTTCTTGATGTTGTTGATTGCTTAGGAATGATAGTTTTATTGATCTTGTTGACTTACTAGGATGTTCATATAGGTTCCATCATTCTTGGTATGGATGAATTATTGAAGTTAGAGAAAATGCTTTGTTTTGAATAGTGTCTTCTTTGACTATCTAGCTTAAACACCTGCCAAGAATGTGTTAGAATAGCCCTTTCTATGTAAAAAAAAAAAAGAGGGGAAAATGGGGCATCCGTGCGCAAGCGTGCTGTGCGCGTGCGCGCCGGTGGTGCATTTCATACTCCTGGTACAAAAACCCGAGAGTTATGCCCACCTTGTGCCCATTTCGTGCCAGGCACCCACGCGCAAGCGTGCGTGACGCTTGCGCGCCCCTTGAAACTTAGCCATCGACGCGCAAGCGCACTGTGCGCGCGCATCGGTTGTGCATTCTGACCTCTCTGGTACAGAAAACCAGAGAGTTATGCCAAACTTGTGCCTATTCTGTGCCCGCGACTGATGCGCAGGCGTACTTGGCGCGTCCGCGCCGGTCGCCACCTTCATCAGGCACGCGTCCGCGCCGCCTGTGCTGCATGCCAACTCTGGTACAAAAAACCCGAGAGTTAGGCCTACTTCGTGCCAATTCTGTGCCAGGGACACCGCTGGCTTCACGCGTATGCGCCCTTGACGCGTACGCGTCCCTCGCTCAACCCTCACCAACGTGCAAGCGCACCGTGCGCGCGCGCGACGGTCTCGCGAACCAGTTTTAAAGCTAGCGCACTCTGCTTCTGTCCTTCTCTCACCCCTTTTTCTTTCTTCTTCTTTCTTCCATCACCTCTCCTCTCTTCTTCCTCTTCCATAGTCTGCCACCACCATCTCCATCCACTCACCAGTGACCACCACCACCTCTGGTGGCACTACATCTCTTTTCTCCCTTTCTCATTTTTTTTCACAAAAGAAAACTCCACCTTGTTCTTTTCCACTTCTCAAGGTTCTACTTCTTCTACATCTCATCTCTTACTCTCTTTGCATAATCTCTTCTTTTACTTAGATGTTTCTTGTCAATTCGCTTATTTTCTCTTTTAGTTGCATGATTATACTACTTGCTTTTTGCTTGTTTACTTTTTCTTTTTCTTGCTTTTCCATGATGTTGGACTTGAGTTTTAATTTGCTTTGATAGATCTTCTTATTATCTTTCATTATCTTTGTAAGTAGGTGATGTTGTGTGATGATTGATATTTCATTTTGGGCCTCTAATTGGTTGAGTATCTCATAATTACTCATTGCTTGATAACTGCACGCCAAGTATTCGAGGAAATGCACGAATGCCATTTTGGTTTATTTTAGTCATATACCTTCAATTTGGTGCTCCCTCCTCATTCACTTGCTCTCTTCTAAGTGTATTGAGTTCACTTTGCTTTATGCTTGCCAATTAGATACTCATTAAACATGACTTGCTCTTTGTTTTGGATGCTTGAGATTAGTCTTCTCTTGCCATATTGCATGCTTTATTCACTCTTGCATCCCATGCCAAGTGTTGTGACCCATGCTTCTATAATCATTTTGTTGCACAATTTCTTTTGGACACTACTTCTCACTTGCATGTTTTCGTTGAGATGATTCTTTGGGTTTAATATTTTCCCTTTTTCCCTCCCTTTTTTAGGATGGCCACCAAGAAAGGTAAGGAGAAAGCTTCGAGAAAATCGGCCACAAAGAGGGCACCCCAAAAGTCAACCTCCAAGGCGCACCCTACATTAGGAGCCAAACCCCTATCTAAGAAGGCGAAGGCACCCGCTCCTATTGATGAAAAAGAGAAGAGCAAACCGGCAAAGGATTCTTCAAGGTTCCCCAACTGCTTCTGTGAACTTGTGTTCCCCGCCATGGTTGAAAGGAACAATCATGCCGAGCATCTACTCACCCCGCCGGACAAGGTTGCTCATTGTATCCTGCCCCGCATTGAGCGGTGAGGATGGGAGTTTCTTCTGAGAAAATCACAAAAGGTCAACCTCTCGTGGGTGGTAGAATTCTACACTAACTACCATCTCCCCTCTCTTCAATCGGTATACGTGCGCCGGAAGCAAGTCCTAGTTTCAGAAGAGGCTATTCAGTAAATGCTTAATGTCCTACCGGTACCAAGTGACATGGATGGCTACCAAGAGGTCTTACGTCAGCGACAAGAGTTTGGGTTTGATTGGGACTCGATTCTCTGAGTCATTGCTGAACCAGAGACATTTTGGACCCAAGGTCGACTCCGGATGTGGCCCAAGTGCATTGATGAACGTTCCCTCACTGTAGAAGCTAGAGCTTAGGCCCAGATCCTATCCCACTATGTGCTACCTAGCACCCACAAGTCGTCCTTCACGGCGGATCTCGCCTTGCTTGTTTGGTGTGTTCTCACAGAGAGACCGGTGAACATTCCATTTCTTATCAAGCAAGCGATGGGTCAAGTCCACGCCCGGGGTAATTTGTCATTTTCAGCATTGGTATCTGATTTAGTTGCTGCTGCGGGTATTCCTTGGGAAGCCATGGACACGAAGGCTATAATTCTGGCTAAGGGCGATGTTGTCCCAAGCGAAAAATACTTACAGCTTCCTATGAACAACCCAAGCCTTGACATAGCCCCTCGGCCTACTATTCTTCCCACTTCATCGTCACCACCACGGCAAAGATCCACCCATCAAAGGATAGAAGATCTACACTGGAAGATTGATAGATATGAGTGGCGCAACCAATGCCGGTACACTTACATCAAGAAGCTCTTGCGTTGTGTTACCCCTAGCATGGAGGAACCTGAAATATTCACGTCCACCTCAAACCCAAGTGATGGGAGCTCTGATGAAGGGGATAGTGAAGGTTCCGGTCCCAACCGCCCTTTGCGCATTGTTGGTAGCACGAAGGACCGTGCTAAATTCTAAAGTGTGGGGAGGTCGTTCGACCGATCTTCATGGGTAACAATCTCTTCCTTTCAACACCCATGGATTTATCTTTTGCTTAGTAGTTAGTACATTGCATGTGTAGTTAGTCTTGCTTGTAAATACCCTTTGCATGATAGTTAGTCCCTATAGAGTTACTTGGTCAAAATAATGACTTCTTCCCCAAGAAACTGTATTTTTCGGGGTACCCTACCAATTTTGAAAAAAAAATTTTGCGGTAAACTTGCTTCAAGAATGTATTTTGGAAAATAGTGATTGAGCTAAGAACACAAGCATGTAAGTTTTGAGCCTATTGTGTGGTTATATCTTCTAACCACTATTTCCCATTCTTGTGTGCATTATTCTCTCTCTATGATTGTAATCCTTGCTTTGTCTGATTCTATATGTCCATTACTTTGTGTATGAATGCATTTATATGATTGATGCCATCATTTCAATAGTCACTTTTTCCAAACGGCCTTAACCCTTTTATCTACCATTGCTAACCAACTTTGAGCCCATGATAAACCTTTTTTGTTCTTAAATAGAGCACATCAACAACCCTAAGTGAAAAATAATGAATGTCCCTAGATTTGGATCCTTGATTAGCTTAGGTAAGTGAGGGTGTGTATCATTCAATTAAGAGGGTGTACTTGGGAACTTGGGTAGATGTAAAGGTGTGTATTTGTAGTTATCAATGGAAATTTTGGGAATTAGGAACATTCTCATGTATTAATGATTGAACCATATGTATTGAAACTTGTGTACATGAAACCCCAAGAAAAGGGGGACCAAAAAGAAAAAAAATTTATATGTGTATATATGAAAATGTAAGAGAAAGAAATAGAAAAATAGAAGAAACAAAAATATGAAAAAAAAAGAGAAAGCAATGAAAGGGGACAAAAATGCCCCAAGACAAAGTAATAATAACAATGCATATGGGATGTGAATTAAAAAGAATGCATGAGTATGCGAAAAAGTGAAACCCATGGGTAGCTAGATATTGTATTAGAGCTGTATAGGTTGTTCTATGTGTTTAGTGAGAACTTAGGTTAATCAAGGATTTGAATTTTAAGCTCACTTGACCATATACATCCTACCTTCACCCTAGCCCCATTACAACCCATGAATAAGACCTCGTGATACTTGTATGCATGTATTATGTAATTGTTGATTGTTAGATGAAAGACAAATCTTGGAAAGCATGATTAGGAGAGGATTGAGTGACGAACCCTATACACTCGAGCGAATAGAGCGGATACACTTCCGGTGAGGGTCCGATGCTCAACTCCTTGTTCCTGACTTTCACAAGCGTTCATCTAGCAAGCTATAGGCACTTCATGTTGATGTTTGGTACACAAAATCGTGACTATTCATTCCTTGGTAACGGCACCAAAAACTTAATACGCATGTTCATAATCTTAGTTCTTTTTCACAACTTCGCACAACTAACCAGCAAGTGCACTGGGTCGTCCAAGTAATAAACCTTACGTGAGTAAGGGTCGATCCCACAGAGATTGTCGGCTTGAAGCAAGCTATGGTCATCTTGCAAATCTCAGTCAGGCAGATTCAAATGGTTATGGGATTTAAGATAATTGAATTATAAATAAAATATAGAATAGGATAGAGATACTCATGTAATTCATTGGTGAGAGTTTCAGATAAGCGTATGGAGATGCTTTGCTCCCTCTGAATCTCTGCTTTCCTACTGTCTTCATCCAATCATTCATACTCCTTTCCATGGCAAGCTGTATGTTGGGCATCACCGTTGTCAATGGCTACTTCCCGTCCTCTCAGTGAAAATGGTCCAAATGCGCTGTCACCACATGGCTAATCATCTGTCGATTCTCGATCATGTTGGAATAGGATCCATTGATCCTTTTGCATCTATCACACGCCCAACAATCGCGAGTTTGAAGCTCGTCACAGTCATCCCTTCCCAGATCCTACTCGGAATACAACAGACAAGGTTTAGACTTTCCGGATCTCAGAAATGGCCGCCAATAATTCTAGCCTATACCACGAAGACTCTGATCGTGAACCAGGAGGCTAAGAGATATGCATTCAAGCTTGTTTTCATGTAGAACGGAAGTGTTTTGTCAGGCACGCGTTCATAAGTGAGAATGGTGATGAGTGTCACATAATCATCACATTCATCATGTTCTTGTGTGCACTCCATAATGAACCTGCTGGGTCACGTGAACGACCAATCACCATGCGCAACACTTTTCACACTAAGTGTTAAGCACGTGGTCGTG
>NC_029791.2:35411446-35411947 GCF_000816755.2 Arachis ipaensis
CTAATTACTACTAATGATCATGTAATGAAGACACAAACATAGATAAGCACTTAACATAGAGAAAACGAAAAACAGAGAAAGTAAGAACAAGGAACGATGTTCTTGAGGCACCAATGATGTTCTTGAGCTCTTTTATGTCTCTTCCTTGCCTTTGTGGCTTGATTCCTAGTGATTTTTGGTATTTCTATCCTCAGTTGCTTCCAATAATTATGTGGAGGGGAGTGCATCCCCTGAGGTATCTCTTGATTTGCAGCCACATGTTATACCACTGAGCTATAGATCCTTCACATAATTATGATGTCAACACCAAACTTAGAATGTTGCTCGCCCTCAAGCAAAAGAAGAGGGAATAGATGAAGAAGAAGATGTGGAAATAAAAAACTAGGATTATGAGGAGGGAGGGTGGGGATCCTGTGGGGTCCACAGATCTTGAGGTGTCAAGGCATTTACATCCCTGCACCAATTTAGGCATGCAAAATGCCCTTGCACACAACTCTAGGC
>NC_029791.2:35412306-35412568 GCF_000816755.2 Arachis ipaensis
GAAGCCACATTGGAGGATCTTGGTGGCTGTTCGCTCACCTCCGAAATGGCCTCCATATTGAGATCCATGGCAATGCCATAGGATTCTCTGTGCTTCCTCTCTGGGCACACACCTACGAATAATTCCGTCTGCACATCTCTTAAAGAGATAGGGTTCATCCCACAAGTAGTACTTTACATCAGTGACTAATTTCTTCTTTTGTATTCTACTGTACTCCTTGGGTATGAACCGTGCAGCTTTATAGTTTGCAATATCGGCAAAC
>NC_029791.2:35413151-35413880 GCF_000816755.2 Arachis ipaensis
ATTCGAGACTCTCAGCCATGTTGATCTCTTCTACCAAAGAGTCAATAAGGTCAACTTTCATGCAGTCTGTTGATGTGTCTGGATGCTGCATGGCTTTGACGGCGTTCAACTTGAACTCGTCATCGTTGACTCTCAGGGTTATTTCTCCCTGCTGGACGATGCTCCTTGTTTTCGAAAAATTTGGAGGGAAAACACCAAGGAACACCAAACTAAAAAATTTTAAGATCAAGACACAAGGAAAACTCAAGATCACTTTGAGGACTCACAAGAACACAAGAACATGAAGAAAGAACACCAAACTTAAAATTTTTAGAAAACCAAACCAAAATTTTCGAAAACCAAAGGGAAATCAACAAGAAAACACCAAACTTTAAGTTTGGCACAAAATTTAATAGAGAAAATATTATTTATGAAAAAGAAGGTTTTGAAAAGAATATAAAAGACTCTAACCCAATTACCAAGAACACAGATTGACGCTCTAGCCAAATGAGTTATGGGACCTTCAAAAATTTTGAGAAAGATTATTTTTGAAAATACCAAACTTAAAGTTTGGCACAGGATTTAATGGAAAAATTATTTTTGAAAAAGGTTTTTTTAAAAAATATGATAGCCAATTATCATGAACATAAACACCACGTTCTAAATAACTGAGCTATAAGTTTAAAGTATTTTAACAAGGGATAAATAATAAAAGACTCTAAACTAAAAAAAAAAAAGAAAGATTTTTCC
>NC_029791.2:35414021-35419414 GCF_000816755.2 Arachis ipaensis
GTTTAACTCCAGAATGCAACATGGAACTGGCGTTGAACGCCAATTTGCATCATCTAAACTCGGGCAAAGTATGGACTATTATATATTGCTGGAAAGCCCTAGATGTCTACTTTCCAACGCAATTAGAAGCACGCCATTTCGAGTTCTGTAGCTCCAGAAAATCCACTTTGAGTGCAGGGAGGTCAGAATCCAACAGCATCAGCAGTCCTTTTTCAGCCTGAATCAGATTTTTGCTCAGCTCCTTCAATTTCAGCCAGAAAAATACCTGAAATTACAGAAAAACACACAACTCATAGTAAAGTCCAGAAATATGAATTTTTCCTAAAAACTAATAGAAATAGACTAAAAACTAACTAAAACATACTCAAAACTATATGAAATTATCCCCAAAAAGCGTATAAAATATCCGCTCATCATGTGCGAATGAATATCTTAGAATAAGAATAAGCTTGAATTGAATAGAAAAACAATAGTACTTTGCATTAATTCATGAGGAACAGCAGAGCTCCACACCTTAATCTATGGTGTGTAGAAACTCTACCGTTGAAAATACATAAGTGATGGAGGTCAAGGCGTGGCCGAATGGCCAGCCCCCCTAAACGTGATCTCTGAACATAAAATTATTCAAAAGATGATCAAAAGATGTGAAATAAATCACTAAAAGTAGTTTTTATACTAAACTAGTAGCTAGGGTTACAAAAGATAAGTAAATGATGCAGAAATAAACTTCCGGGCCCACTTGGTGTGTGCTTGGGCTGAGCATTGAGCTTTTATGTGTAGAGACTCTTTTTGGAATTAAACGCCAGTTTGTAGCCTGTTTCTGGCGTTTAACTCTGGTTTGCAACCTGTTTCTATCATTTAACTCCAGAATAGGGCAGGGAGTTGGCGTTTGAACGCCAGTTTGCATCATCAAAACTCGTGAAAAGTATGGATTATTATATATTGCTGGAAAGCCCTGGATGTCTACTTTGTAACGCAATTGAGAGCATGCCAATTGGATTTCTGTAGCTCCAGAAAATCTATTTTGAGTGCAGGAAGGTCAGAATCCAACAGCATCTGCAGTCCTTCTTCAGCCTCTGAATCATATTTTTGCTCAAGTCCCTCAATTTCAGCCAGAAAATACCTGAAATCACAGAAAAACATACAAACTCATAGTAAAGTCCAGAAATGTGATTTTTGAATGAAACTAATAAAAATATAATAAAAAGTAACTAAAGTATACTAAAAACTATGTAAAAACAATGCCAAAAAGCGTATAAATTATCCGCTCATCACAACACCAAACTTAAATTGTTGCTTGTCCCCAAGCAACTGAAAATCAATTAGGATAAAAAGAAGAGAATATACTATAAATTCCAAACCATCAATGAAACTTAGCTCCAATCAGATGAGTGGGACTAGTAGCTTTTTGCCTCTGAATAGTTTTGGCATCTCACTTCATCCTTTGAAGTTCAGAATGATTGGCATCTATAGGAACTTAGAATTTAGATAGAGTTATTGATTCTCCTAGTTCAGTATGTTGATTCTTGAACACAGCTACTTTATGAGTCTTGGTCGTGGCCCTAAGCACTTTGTTTTCCAGTATTACCACCGGATACATAAATGCCACAGACACATAACTGGGTGAACCTTTTCATATTGTGACTCAGCTTTGCTAGAGTCCCCAGTTAGAGGTGTCCAGGGTTCTTAAGCATACTCTTTTTGCTTTGGACTTCGACTTTAACCGCTCAGTCTTAAGTTTTCACTTGACACCTTCACGCCACAAGCACATGGTTAGGCACAGCTTGGTTTAGCCGCTTAGGCCAGGATTTTATTCCTTTTGGGCCCTCCTATCCACTGATACTCAAAGCCTTGGATCCTTTTTATTACCCTTGCCTTTTGGTTTTAAGGGCTATTGGCTTCTTCTGCTTGCTTTTTCTTTTTCTTTCTTTTTTTTCGCCATTTTTCTTTTCTCCCTTTTTTTTTCGCAAGCTTTTGTATTCACTACTTTTTCTTGCTTCAAGAATCAATTTTATGATTTTTCATATTATCAATAACATTTCTCCTTTTTCCTCATTCTTTCAAGATCCAACAATTTTAACATTCATAAACAACAATTTCAAAAGACATATGCACTGTTCAAGCATTCATTCAGAAAACAAAAAGTATTGTCACCACATCAAAATAAGTAAACTAATTTCAAGGATGAATTCAAAATCATGTACTTCTTGTTCTTTTGTTTTTAGAATATTTTTCATTTAAGAGAGGTGATGGATTCATAGGACATTCATAGCTTTAAGACATAGACACTTAAACACTAATGATCATGTAATAAGGACACAAACATAAATAAAACATAAGCTCAAAAATTGAAAAACAGAAAAATAAGAACAAGGAGATTAAAGAACGGGTCCACCTTAGTGAGGGTGGCGTCTTCTTCCTCTTGAAGAACCAATGGTGTTCTTAAGCTCCTCTATGTCTCTTCCTTGCCTTTGTTGCTCCTCCCTCATAGCCCTTTGATCTTCTCTAATCTCATGGAGAATGATGGAGTGCTCTTGGTGTTCCATCCTTAGTTGTCCCATGTTAGAACTTAATTCTCCTAGGGAGGTGTTAATTTGCTCCCAATAGTTTTGTGGAGGAAAGTGCATCCCCTGAGGCATCTCAGGGATTTCATGGTGAGGAATTTCCTCATGCTCTTGTTGAGGTCCATGATCTCTTGTTTTCTCCATCCTTTTCTTAGTGATAGGCTTGTCCTCATCAATGAGGATGTCTCCCTCTATGTCAATCCCAGCCGAATTGCAGAGGTGGAAAATGAGGTGAGGAAAGGCTAACCTTGCCAAAGTGGAGGACTTGTCAGCCACTTTGTAGAGTTCTTGAGGTATAATCTTATGAACTTTCACTTCCTCCCCAATCATGATACTATGGATCATGATGGCCCGATTCACAGTTACTTCGGATCAGTTGCTAGTGGATTTGATCAAAGTTGACCCTTCTAGTGTAGGGGTGTGCGTTTTCTTGCATCATTGGCAAGTTGAACGCCAACCTTACATTTTCAGGACTGAAATCTAAGTATTTCTCCCGAACCATTGTAAGCCAATTCTTTGGGTTTGGGTTCATACTTAGATCATGGTTCCTAGTGATCCATGCGTTTGCATAGAACTATCGAACCATTAAGATTCTGACTTGTTGAATAGGATTAGAGAGAACTTTCCATCCTCTTCTTCTAATCTCTTGTCGGATCTCCGGATACTCAGTCTTTTTGAGCTTAAAAGGGACCTCAGGGATCACCTTTTTCTTGGCCACAACTTCATAGAAGTGGTCTTGATGGACCTTTGAGATGAATCTCTCCATCTCCCATGACTCTGAGGTGGAAGCAATTGCCTTCCCTTTCCTCTTTCTTGAGGTTTTTCTGGCCTTAGGTGCCATTAATGGTTATGGAAAAACAAAAAGCAATGCTTTTACCACACCAAACTTAAAAGGTTTTCTCGTCCTCGAGCAAAAGAAGAAAGAAAGTAGTAGAAGAAGAAGAAGATGGAGGAGATGGAGTGAGAGTGTATTCGGCCAAGGGGGAGAAGTAGTGTTTGTGATGTGTGAAAATGGAGTAGTGTTAAGGGGTTTATATAGGGGTAGGGGGAGCAGAGGTTCAGAGGAACGAAAAGCATCTCCATTCGCTTATCTGAAATTCCTACCAATGATTTACATAAGTACCTCTATCCCTATTCTATTATTTATAATTCGAAAACCACATAACTGTTTTATATCCGCCTAACTGAGATTTACATGGTGACCATAGCTTGCTTCATACCAACAATCTCCGTGGGATTCGACCCTTACTCACGTAAGGTATTACTTGGACGACCCAGTGCACTTGCTGGTTAGTTGTATCGAAGTTGTGACAGACTGTAAAACTAGATCAGAGTATCTGGCCCGAGAAGCCATTACCAGAGATCACAATTTCGTGCACCAAGTTTTTGGCGCCGTTACCGGGGATTGTTTGAGTTTTCGGCAAGCTTTTGGTCCGGTAACATCAGTGCCAGATTCCCTTTTGATCCGGCAACAGCACCAAGTTTTTGGCGCCGTTGCCGGGGATTGTTCGAGTTTGGACAACTGACGGTTCATCTTGTTGCTCAGATTAGGTAATTTTCTTTTTATTTTATTTTCAAAAATTTTTCAAAAATATTTCTAAAATTTTCTCATCTGTTTTCGAAAAAAAAAAATAAAAAAAATGTTTTCAAAAAAATTTTATTCAAGATTTTTAAGAATGAATTCTAGTGTTTCATGAAGCATGTTGAAGCCTGGCTGGCTGTAAAGCCATGTCTAAATTTATTTGGACTGAGGCAGCAATTTGTTATCAAGATCAATATACTCTCGTGTTAAAGACTAAAGCTTGGCTGGCCATTGGCAATGTCTAGTGCTTTGGACTGGAGCTTTCATTGAAAGCTTGGCTGGCTAGTGAGCCATGTCTAATTCCTGGACTGAAGCTTTAGACTAAGAATGCAAGATTCCTGGAATTCATATTAAAAATTTTGGAATCCTTATTTTTTCTTTTTCAATTAATTTTCGAAAAATTCAAAAAATCCAAAAAAATTAGAAAATCATAAAAATCAAAAATATTTTTGTGTTTCTTGTTTGAGTCTTGAGTCATGTTATAAGTTTGGTGTCAATTGCATGTGCATCCTGCATTTTTCGAAAATTCATGCATTCATAAGTGTTCTTCATGATCTTCAAGTTGTTCTTGGTAAGTCTTCTTGTTTGATCTTGATGATTTTTTGTTTTGTGTCTTTTCATGTTTATCATATGCATTCTTGAATTCTTAGTGTCTCAGCATTAAAGAATTCTAAGTTTGGTGTCTTGCATGTTTTCTTTGCATTAAAAATTTTTCAAAAATATGTTCTTGATGTTCATCATGACATTCAAAGTGTTCTTGGTTTTCATCTTGACATTCATAGCATTCTTGCATGCATCACATGTTTTGATCTAAAAATTTCATGCATTGCATTTTTTTTTGTGTTTTTCTCTTGCATCATAAAAATTCAAAAATAAAAAAAAATATCTTTCCCTTTTTCTCTCATCAAATTCGAAAATTTGAGTTGACTTTTTCAAATTTTCGAAAATATCTCCCCTCTTTTTCAAAAATTTCTTTTTTATTAACTAATTATTTTTATTTTTAAATTTAAAAAAAAAATATTTTTCGAAAATTTCTAACATTTTTCAAAAACTATTTTCAAAAATCACTAACTCTTTTTCAAAATAATTTTCGGAAATTATCCCTCTCCCATCTCATTCTATTTATTCATTCATATCCTAACATCTCATCTCACATCTCTTTCATTCGTACAGTTGCATCTCTTCCTTTACATCACGTGCTTTGTCTCCCCCTCTTCTCTTCCACTCACAAAGGGATCCCTATATTG
>NC_029791.2:35419473-35461762 GCF_000816755.2 Arachis ipaensis
TCTCTCTCTCTCTAATTTTCGAAAATATCTTCCCTCTTTTTCAAAAATTTCTTTTTTATTAACTAATTATTTTTTATTTTTTATTTTAAAACTTTTTCAAAAAAATACTAACATTTTTCAAAAACCATTTTCGAAAATCACTAACCCTTTTTCAAAAATTATTTTCGAAAATTCTCCCTCTCCCATCTTATTCTATTTATTTATTCATCTACTAACATCTCATCTTACATCTCAACCCTCCTCACAGTTGTGTTTCTTCCATTATATTACATTCTTTGTCTCCCCCTCTTCTTCTACTCACACAGGGATCCCTATACTGTGGTATAAATGATCCATATTATTATTATTATTTTTTTCTGTGCCCTCTTCTTTGTCATATGAGCAGGATCAAGGACAAGAATATTCTTGTTGAAGCAGATCCAGAACCTGAAAGGACTCTGAAGAGAAAATTAAGAGAAGCGAAATTACAACAATACAGAGATAACTTTTCAGAAATTTTCGAACAGAAAGAGGAGATGGCAGCCAAAAATAATAATAATGTAAGGAAGATGCTTGGTGACTTTACTGCACCTAATTCCAATTTACATGGAAGAAGCATCTCTATTCCTGCCATTGGAGCAAACAACTTTGAGCTGAAACCTCAATTAGTTTCTCTGATGCAGCAGAACTGCAAGTTTCATGGACTTCCATCTGAAGATCCTTTTCAGTTCTTAACTGAATTCTTGCAGATATGTGATACTGTTAAGACTAATGGAGTAGATCCTGAAATCTACAGGCTCATGCTTTTCCCTTTTGCTGTAAGAGACAGAGCTAGATTATGGTTGGATTCTCAACCCAAAGACAGCCTGAACTCTTGGGATAAGCTGGTCACGGCTTTCTTAGCCAAGTACTTTCCTCCTCAAAAGCTGAGCAAGCTTAAAGCTGATGTTCAAACCTTCAGACAAAAAGAAGGTGAATCCCTCTATGAAGCTTGGGAAAGATACAAACAGTTGACCAAAAAGTGTCCTTCTGACATGCTTTCAGAATGGACCATCCTGGATATATTCTATGATGGTTTATCTGATCTATCAAAGATGTTACTGGACACTTCTGTAGGTGGATCCATTCACCTAAAGAAAACGCCTGCAGAAACTCAAGAACTCATTGACATGGTTGCTAATAACTAGTTCATGTACACTTCTGAAAGGAACCCTATGAATAATGGGACGCCTATGAAGAAGGGAGTTCTTGAAGTTGATACTCTGAATGCCATATTGGCTCAGAAAAAAATATTGACTCAGCAAGTCAATATGATCTCTCAGAGTCTGAATGGAATGCAAGCTGCATCCAACAGTACTCAAGAGGCTTCTTATGAAGAAGAAGCTTATGATCCTGAGAACCCTGCAATAGCAGAGGTGAATTACTTAGGTGAACCTTATGGAAACACCTATAACTCATCATGGAGAAATCATCCAAATTTCTCATGGAAGGATCAAAAGCCTCAACAAGGCTTTAATAATGGTGGAAGAAACAGGTTTAACAATAATAAACCTTTTCCATCATCGACTTAGCAACAGACAGAGAACTCTGAACAAAATGCTTCTAATTTAGCAAATCTAGTCTCTGATCTATCCAAGGCCACTGCGAGCTTCATGAATGAAACAAGGTCTTCCATTAGAAATTTGGAAGCACAAGTGGGCCAGCTGAGTAAAAGGATCACTGAAATCCCTCCCAGTACTCTCCCAAGCAATACAGAAGAGAATCCAAAAGGAGAGTGCAAGGCCATTGACATAAGCAAAATGGCCGAACCCAAAGAAGGAGAGGAAGACGCAATCATTCCCACTAGCAACCGGTCTGAAGTTACTATAGACCGGGCCATCATGATCCATAGTATCATGATTGGAGAAGAGGTGGAAGTTCATGAGATTATACCTCAAGAACTCTACAAGGTGGCTGACAAGTCCTCCACCATGGCAAGGTTAGCCTTTCCTCACCTCATTTGCCACCTATGCAATTCGGCTCGGATTGACATAGAGGGAGATATCCTCATCAAAGAGGACAAGCCCATCACTAAGAAAAAAATGGAGCAAGCAAGAGAGCCCACTCATGGAGCTCAAGAGGCGTATGAAGCTCATCACCATGAGATCCCGGAGATGCCTCAAATGCACTTTCCTCCACAAAACTATTGGGAGCAAATTAACACCTCCCTAGGAGAATTGAGTTCCAATATGGGATAACTAAGGGTGGAACATCAAGAGCACTCCATCATGCTCTATGAAATTGGCTGAAATTGAGGGACTTGAGCAGAAATCAGATTCAGAGGTTGAAGAAGGACTGCGGATGCTGTTGGATTCTGACCTCCTTGCACTCAAAGTGGATTTTCTGGAGCTACAGAACTCGAAATGGCGCGCTTCCAATTGCGTTGGAAAGTAGACATCCAGGGCTTTCCCGAAATATATAATAGTCCATACTTTGGCCAAGAATAGACGACGTAAACTGGCGTTCAACGCCAGCTCTCTGCCCAATTCTGGCGTCCAGCGCCAGAATAGGATCCAAAACCGGAGTTGAACGCCAGAAATGGATCAAAACCTGGCGTTCAACTCCACAAATGGCCTCTGCACGTGGAAAGATAAGGCTCAGCCCAGGCACACACCAAGGGGGCCCCGGAAGTGGATTTATGCATCAATTACTTACTTATGTAAACCCTAGTGACTAGTTTATTATAAATAGGACCTTTTACTAGTCTTTTTGACAATCTTTGATCAGTTGTATGCTATCTTAGATCACGTTTGAGGGCTGGCCATCTCGGCCATGCCTGGACCTTTCACTTATGTAATTTTAACGGTAGAGTTTCTACACTCCATAGATTAAGGTGTGGAGCTCTCCTGTTCCTGAAAGATTAATGCAAAGTACTACTGTTTTCTATTCAATTCATCTTATTTCGCTTCTAAGATATCCATTCGCACCCAAGAACGTGATGAAGGTGATGATTATGTGTGACGCTCATCACCATTCTCCCCTATGAACACGTGCCTGACAAACACTTCCGTTCTACATGAAATAAGCTAGAATGAATATCTCTTAGATCTCCTAACCAGAATCTTTGTGGCGTAAGCTAGAATGATGGCGGCACTCAAGAGAATCCGAAAAGTATAAACCTTGTCTATGGTATTCCGAGTAGGATTCAATGATTGAATGACTGTGACGAGCTTCAAACTCGCGAGTGTTGGGCGTTAGTGACAGACACAAAAGGAGGGTGAATCCTATTCCAGCATGATCGAGAACCGACAGATGATTAGCCGTGCTGTGACAGAGCATGTGAGCATATTTTTCACTGAGATGAGGGGATGTAGCCACTGACAACGGTGATGCCCTTGCATAAAGCCAGCCATGGAAAGGAGTAAGACTGATTGGATGAAGATAGTAGGAAAGCAGAGGTTCAGAGGAACGAAGGCATCTCCATTCGCTTATCTGAAATTCTCACCAATGATTTACATAAGTACCTCTATCCCTATTCTATTATTTATAATTCGAAAACCACATAACTGTTTTATATCTGCCTAACTAAGATTTACAAGGTGACCATAGCTTGCTTCATACCAACAATCTCCGTGGGATTCGACCCTTACTCACGTAAGGTATTACTTGGACGACCCAGTGCACTTGCTGGTTAGTTGTATCGAAGTTGTGACAGACTGTAAAACTAGATCAGAGTATCTAGCCTGAGAAGCCATTACCAGAGATCACAATTTCGTGCACCAGTAGGTTTCGGCCATTAGGGTTGGGTTTGGGAGGGAAAGGAATTTGAATTTGGAGGTAGGTGGGGTTTATGGGGAAGAGGTATGGAGGTGATTGGTGAAGGACATTTGGGGAAGAGTGTTATGAAAATGTGTGAAGAGTAGAGAAGAAGAGGTGGGGTAGGTGGGGATCCTGTGGGGTCCACAGATCCAGAGGGGTCAAGGACTTAACATCCCTGCTCCATTTAGGCCTGCAAAACGCCCTTAGAATGCATGTCTGGCGTTAAACGCCAGCTTGCTGCTTGTTTCTGGCGTTTAACACCAGCTTTTCTCCCATTCTTGGCATTAAACGCCAATTCTATGCTCTGTTCTGGCGTTAAATGCCAGTCTGGTGCTTATTTCTGGCGTTTAACGCTAGCTTGATGCTTCTTTCTGGCGTTAAACGCCAGTTTGATGCTTCTTATTGGCGTTTAAACGCCAGTAAGCTCTTCTTCCAGGGTGAGCTATTTTTAATGGTGTTTTTCATTCTGTTTTTGATTTTTCAGTAGTTTTTGTGACTTCACATGATCATCAACCTAAAGAAAACATAAAATAGCAATGGAAAATAAATAGATATAATTAAATAACATTGGGTTGCCTCCCACAAGCGCTTCTTTAATGTCAATAGCTTGACAGTGAGCTCTCATGGAGCTTCACAGATAATCAGAGCAAGGTTGGGGCCTCTCAACACCAAACTTAGAGTTTGAATGTGGGGGTTTTGTTTGACTCTGTATTGAGAGAAACTTCTCATGCTTCCTCTCCATGGTTACAGAAGAAGAACCTTGAGTCTTAAATACAAGGTAGTCCTCATTCAACTGAAGGACCAACTCTCCTCTGTCAACATCAATCACAGTATTTGCTGTGACTAGGAAGGGTCTGCCAAGGATGATGGATTCATCCTCATCCTTCCCAGTGTCTAGGATTATGAAATCAGCAGGGACGTAAAGGCCTTCAACCTTCACTAGCATGTCCTCTACTAGTCCATAAGCCTTTTTCATTGATTTGTCTGCCAGCTCTAATGAGATTCTTGCAGGTTGTACCTCAAAGATTCCTAGTTTTTCCATTACAGAGAGTGGCATGAGGTTTATCCCTGACCCAAGGTCACATAGAGCCTTCTCAAAGGTCATGGTGCCTATGGTACAAGGTATGAAGAACTTTCCGGGATCCGGTTTCTTCTGAGGTAAAGTTTGCCTCATTAATGTACTCAGTTTTCATTGGTGAACAAGGGGGGTTCATCCTCCCAAGTCTCATTACCAAATAAACTGGCATTCAACTTCATGATTACTCTTAGATACTTAGCAAGTTGCTCTTCAATGACATCTTCATCCTCTTCAGAGGAAGAATACTCATCAGAGCTCATGAATGGCAGAAGGAAGTTCAATGGAATCTCTATGATCTCTGTATGAGCCACAGATTCCTTTGGTTCCTCAAATGGGAATTCCTTTGTGTTCAGAGGACGTCCCAAGAGGTCTTCCTTACTGGGATTCACGTCCTCCTCCTCCTCTGGGCATTTGGCCATACCAAGTAAGGTTATGGCCTTGCACTCTCTCTTGGAATTTTCTTCTGTATTGCTTGGGAGAGTACTGGGAGGAGTTTCAGTAATCTTCTTACTCAGCTGACCTACCTGTGCCTCCAAATTTCTAATGGAGGACCTTGTTTCATTCATGAAACTTAGTGTGGTCTTGGATAGATCAGAGACTATGGTTGCCAGGCCAGAATGGCTCTGTTCAGAATTCTCTGTCTGTTGCTGAGAAGATGATGGAAAAGGCTTGCTATTGCTAAACCTATTTCTTCCACCATTATTATTGAAGCCTTGTTGAGGCTTCTGTTGGTCCTTCCATGATAAATTTGGATGATTTCTCCATGAAGGATTATAAGTGTTTCCATAGGGTTCTCCCATGTAATTCACCTTTGCTATTGCAGGGTTCTCAGAATCATAAGCTTCTTCTTTAGAAGATGCTTCTTTAGTACTGTTGGATGCAGCTTGCAATCCATTCAGACTATGAGAAATCATATTGACTTTCTGAGTCAATATTTTATTCTGAGCTAATATGGCATTCAGAGTATCAATTTCAAGAACTCCCTTCTTCTGAGGCATCCCATTGTTCACAGGATTCCTCTCAGAGGTGTACATGAACTGGTTATTTGCAACCATTTCAATGAGTTCCTGAGCTTCTGCAGGGGTTTTCACGTGAAGAGATCCTCCTGCAGAATGGTCCAATGACATTTTTGACAACTAGACAGACCATCATAGAATATACTTATGATGCTCCATTCTGGAAGCATGTCAGTAGGACACCTTTTGATCAGTTGCTTGTATCTTTTCCAAGCTTCATAGAGGGATTCTCCTTCCTTCTGTCTGAAGGTTTGGATTTCCACTCTAAGCTTGCTCATCTTTTGAGGTGGAAAGAATTTGGCCAGGAAAGCACTGACCAACTTATCCCAAGAGTTCAGGCTATCCTTAGGTTGTGAATCCAACCATGTTCTAGCTCTGTCTCTTACATCAAAAGGGAAAAGCATAAGCCTGTAGACCTCAGGATCAACTCCATTGGTCTTGACAGTGTCACAGATTTGCAAGAATTCAGCTAAAAACTGATGAGGATCTTCCATTGGAAGTCCATGAAACTTGCAGTTCTATTGCATTAGAGAAACTAATTGAGGCTTAAGCTCAAAGTTGTTTGCTCCAATTGCAGAAAGTGAGATGCTTCTTCCATAGAAGTTAGAAGAGGGTGAAATAAAGTCACCAAGCATCTTCTTTGTATTTCCACCATTGTTATTAGGTTCGGCCATGTCTCCTTCTTTTTCGAAAATTTCTGTCAGGTTCTCTCCAGAGAGTTGTGCTTTAGCTTCCCTTAGCTTCCTCTTTAGAGTCCTTTCAGGTTCAGGATCAGCTTCAACAAGAATATTCTTATCCTTGTTCCTGCTCATATGAAAAAAAAGAGAACAGAAAAGAAAATATGGAATACTCTATGTCATAGTATAGAGATTCCTTATATGAGTATAAGATGAGGAGAATAGAAGGAGGAGAAGAGAGGGGGGAGAAAATTCGAATTTAATTTAAACTAAAAGGAAAAATATTTTTGTTTTTATTTTAAAATGTTAGTATTCGAAAATAAAAAAGAGAAATAAAATTAAAATTAAAATTTGAAACAATTAGTTAATTAAAAAGAATTTTGATAAAGTGGATAGAAGTTTTCGAAAATTAGAGAGAGAAAATTAGTTAGGTAGTTTTGAAAAAGATATGATTGAAATAGAAAACTTTTAAAAATAAACCAAAAAGTTAAGTAGTTAATTGAAAAAGATTTGAAAATCAAATTTGAAAGGGTGAGAAGTTAGAAAAGATTTTGAAATTGATTTTGAAAAAGATATGATTGAAATTGAAAGAGATATGATTGAAAATCATTTTGAAAAAAATTTGAATTGGAAATTAAAAAGATTTGATTTTGAAAATTAAAGTTGATTACTTGACTAACAAGAAAGTAAAAGATATGATTCTAAAATTTAAAGATTGAACCTTTCTTAATAGGCAAGTAACAAACTTTAAAATTTTTGAATCAAAATATTAAATGCTAGCAAAGAATTCGAAAATATGAAACAAAATAAAAAAAAAGATTTTTGAAAATCAATTTGAAATTTTCGAAAATATGAAAGAAAAAATGAAAAAATTTTGATTTTTGAAAAAGATATGAAAAAGATAGAATTTTTAAATTGAAAATTTGATTTGACTCATAAGAAACAACTAAATTTTGAAATTTTTTTGAAAAAGTCAACTCAAATATTCGAAATTTATGAGAAGAAAAAGGGAAAGATATTTTATTTTTGAATTTTTAATGAGGAGAGAGAAAAACATAAAAATGATGAAAAACATAAAAATTCAAGATCAAAACACATGATGCATGCAAGAACACTTTGAATGTCAAGATGAACACCAAGAACACTTTGAAGATCAAGATGAACATCAAGACTTATTTTTGAAAATTTTTAAGAAAAGAAAAAAATGCAGGACACCAAACTTAGAAATTTTCAAACTTTAGACACTAACAAATTGAAAATGCATATGAAAAACAAGAAAAGACACAAAACATGAAAATGCAAAGATCAAACAAAGAAAATCATCAAGAACAACTTGAAGATCATGAAGAATAGTTTCATGCAGGTGTTCTTCAAAAATTTTAAAGAAAAATTAAAAAGATGCAATTGACACTAGACTCAAACAAGGAACACAAAAATTTTGGTTTTTTTTTATTTTATTTATTTTTTTGTAATTTTTCAAAAATTAATTGGAAAAGAAAAATAAGGATTTCAAAATTTCTAATGAGAATTCCAGGAATCATGCAATGTTAGTCTAAAACTCCGGTCCAGGAATTAGACATGGTTTACTAGCCAGCCAAGCTTTCAGTGAAAGCTCTGGTCCAAAACACTAGACATAGCCAATGGCCAGCCAAGCTTTAGCAGATCATTACATACAACAACTAATTCGCTGAGAAAGGCAAAGAAGCTCTTCTAAAGATAGTTAAAACCTCGGTCCAAAAGATTAGACATGGCTTACTAACCAGCCAGGATTCAACATATCTCATGAAACTCTAGAATTCATTCTTAAAAATTCTGAAGAACATAGAATAATTAAATTTTTTTTTTGAAATTTTTTTTCGAAAATAAAAATAATAAAAACAAAAAGTTTAAAATTAAAATAAAATTACCTAATCTGAGCAACAAGATGAACCGTCAGTTGTCCAAACTCGAACAATCCTCGGCAACGGCGCCAAAAACTTGGTGCACGAAATCGTGACTGTTCATTCCTTGGTAACGGCGCCAAAAAATTAATACGCACGTTCATAATCTTAGTTCTTTTTCACAACTTCGCACAACTAACCAGTTGGATCGTCCAAGTAATAAACCTTACGTGAGTAAGGGTCGATCCCACGGAGATTGTCGGCTTGAAGTAAGCTATGGTCATCTTGCAAATCTTAGTCAGGAAGATTCAAATGGTTATGAGATTTAAGATAATTGAATTATAAATAAAATATAGAATAGGATAGAGATACTCATGTAATTCATTGGTGAGAGTTTCAGATAAGCGTATGGAGATGTTTTGCTCCCTCTGAATCTCTGCTTTCCTACTGTCTTCATCCAATCATTCATACTCCTTTCCATGGCAAGCTGTATGTTGGGCATCACCGTTGTCAATGGCTACTTCCCGTCCTCTCAGTGAAAATGGTCCAAATGCGCTGTCACCGCAAGGCTAATCATCTGTCGGTTCTCGATCATGCTGGAATAGGATCCATTGATCCTTTTGCGTATGTCACACGCCCAACAATCGCGAGTTTGAAACTCGTCACAGTCATCCCTTCCCAGATCCTACTCGGAATACCACAGACAAGGTTTAGAATTTTCGGATCTCAGGAATGGCCACCAATAATTCTAGCCTATACCACGAAGACTCTGATCGTGAACCAGGAGGCTAAGAGATATGCATTCAAGCTTGTTTTCATGTAGAACGGAAGTGTTTGTTAGGCACGCGTTCATAAGTGAGAATGGTGATGAGTGTCACATAATCATCACATTCATCATGTTCTTGTGTGCAATGAATATCTTATAATAAGAATAAGCTTGAATTGAATAGAAAAACAATAGTACTTTGCATTAATTCATGAGGAACAGTAGAGCTCCACACCTTAATCT
This sequence comes from Arachis ipaensis, assembly GCF_000816755.2. Classification (NCBI taxonomy): domain Eukaryota; kingdom Viridiplantae; phylum Streptophyta; class Magnoliopsida; order Fabales; family Fabaceae; genus Arachis; species Arachis ipaensis. The sequence continues at coordinate 35,428,911 of NC_029791.2, forward strand.
ATGGTGTGTAGAAACTCTACCGTTGAAAATACATAAGTGATGGAGGTCAAGGCGTGGCCAAATAGCCAGCCCCCCTAAACGTGATCTCTGAACATAAAATTATTCAAAAGATGATCAAAAGATGTGAAATAAATCACTAAAAGTAGTTTTTATACTAAACTAGTAGCTAGGGTTACATAAGATAAGTAAATGATGCGGAAATCCACTTCCGGGCCCACTTGGTGTGTGCTTGGGCTGAGCATTGAGCTTTCATATGTAGAGACTCTTTTTGGAATTAAACGCCAGTTTGTAGCCTGTTTCTGGCGTTTAACTCTTGTTTGCAACCTGTTTCTGGCGTTTAACTCTAGAATAGGGCAGGGAGTTGGCGTTTGAACGCCAGTTTGCATCGTCAAAACTCATGAAAAGTATAGATTATTATATATTGCCGGAAAGCCCTGGATGTCTACTTTCCAACGCAATTGAGATCGTGCCAATTGGGTTCCTGTAGCTCCAGAAAATCCATTTCGAGTGCAGGAAGGTCAGAATCCAACAGCATCTGCAGTCCTTCTTCAGCCTCTGAATCAGATTTTTGCTCAAGTCCCTCAATTTCAGCCAGAAAATACCTGAAATCACAGAAAAATACACAAACTTATAGTAAAGTCCAGAAATGTGATTTTTGAATGAAAACTAATAAAAATATAATAAAAAGTAACTAAAGTATACTAAAAACTATGTAAAAACAATGCCAAAAAGCGTATAAATTATCCGCTCATCAATGTTCAAATTGGTAGGATTTATGAATTACATATCATTTTTACCCTGTATGCTCATATATGTTCTTGGAGGATAGATTTACCCTTGACCAAGTAGATAGATGCTTTTACATTAGTTGCATGCATTCATTTAGGTAATTTGTACTTCATAAACCCTTTCTTACCACGATCTTTGGTCTTTTTATTTTTAGCATGAGGACATGCTTGGTTTAAGTGTGGAGAGATTTGATAAACCCCAATTTTGTGGTTTATATTGTGTAGAATTTGGGGATTTTGTCAATATTTTTCACACTTATTCACAACAATTGCATGGTTTTGTGTTCTCTTCCTAATATTGCTTCATGATGGAAAACATGCTTCTTTTGCCTTAGAATTGCTATATTTTGATCCTCTTTTATTACCATTCGATTCTGTGATGTGTTTGTTGAGTGATTTTAGAATTTATAGGGCAAGAATGGCCTAGAAGAGAGAAAGAAAGCATGCACAAGAGGAAGGAACATGAAGATTTAGATTTTGGGAATTTCAGCATGGGCGCGCACGCGCACCTCGCGCGCACGTGTGGATGTGGACAGCTGGAAGCGACGCATGTAGATCGGTGCATCCGCGTGGATTAGAGACATCCCCACCGACGCGCACGCGTACATGGCGTGCACGCGTGGATCGCAAAATCAATCGGCGCGCACGCGTGCATGGAGCGTACACGCGATAAGCTGCGCGTGACTTCATTAAAGAAAATCGTGCCTGGCAATTTCTGAGGCTCAAGAGGCCCAAATTCAAGCTGGTTCTGCATGGAAAAGACCCAAGGATGCTAGGGGGAAGGGGGGGATCATTCATTCACAATTAGACACAATTTTTAGCTAGTTTTTGGTTTTTGTTCTTCTAGAGAGAGAAACCCTTGTTCCTTTATAGATCTAGTTTGATTTGATCTTTCCTTGTTGAATTCTGAATTGGATCTTGTTAATTACTAGTTTTGATTACTTAATTTGGATTTCCTTAGTATAATTTTGTTTAGAACTTGTGTTAGATTTATGTTTTCTTGTCACTTGTTATTTTCTACCCATTTCATGAATCTTGTGGATCTTGAATTGTTAATGTTACGTTGATGATTTTCATGATTAATTGTGTTGTTTGAGTGATTTCATATTGATAATTGTTAGTGGGTACTTGTTAATTTCAATCTAATTGCAATTTGAATATGTCTTTTAGTAATGCTTACCATGTGTTTGATGAAATGTTTCCTTTGATTATGGAGTAGTCCTCTTTACTCTTGGCCTAGGCTAAGGGAATTGGGTAAACTTGATTCATTGGGTCTAATGAATTTGATGATTTGGGAACCCTTAGTGGTCAATTTGATAACCATTGACACTAGCCTACTACTAAGTCAATTAGTAGCTAGGTTGGACCTTATGCGTTGATGTTGACTAAACCATTTAATATACTTCAAGTATAGAAGTAAACTTAATGAGTTTGGTTCCTCATAATTGTCAAGATATGGTTATTGGACAAGGATGGTGACCCCAATTCCCATGCTTAGCCAAGAGTTGCTTTTATTATTCTTATTTGAAAACCCAAAAATCCTGATTTCTTTGTCTTAGTTATAGTTATTTGTTTAGTTTTAAAGTAGAATTATATTGGATGTTATCTTATTAAGTTGGAATTGCTCACACCTTGCTTTAATCACTTGAATTAGTTTCTTGTATTTTAAGATTACTTGCTTGTTAGGACTCTTAGTTTAATTTCTTGTTCATGATTTGCAATCCCGGAATTCTAACCAGTGTTGATGCACATGTTTGCCCATTCCTTGTGAGATGACCCGAGGTTTGAATACTTCGGTTACTTTTATTGGGGTTGAACTTGTGACAACCAATTCCTTTAAAATTTGATTCGCGGATTATTTGTCGGTTAAGGGCTATACTTGCAACGCGAAAATCTTGTGAAATTCCTTACCAACGGTATTCCTCCCATGACACACCTAGCAGAGATAGCGATAAAACAAAGGATAGCCCTAAGGTACAATGGCAAAGTGCTAAAAAGAAGCTTGGGAGAAGGCGACTTGGTCTTACGACGTAACGACATAGGGCTACCAATAGGGGTGGAAACAGGCCAGGCCAGGCCAGGCTTTGCTCTTAACAGGCCTGGCCTGTCATACAGTTAATTGGCCTGAGCCTGGCCTGCAGCCTGTTATAGGCTCTTTATAAGGTACTAGGCCTGGCCTGTTATTCAGTTTGGCCTGGCCTGAAGCCTGTTAAAAGGCCTGATATTTTTTTTTTTACAAAAATAAAAATATTATTTTAAAAAATTATTTTTTAATAAAAATATTTATATGTAATATGTCATATATTTAATATTTATAAAAAAATTTTAAACTTTTAATGTATTTAAAATATATTTATAATAAAATATAATAGATTTAAAATATCTCATAATTTTGTTATAATAAATAATTATTTATATATTTAATTATATTTTAACAGGCCCAGGCAGGCCTGACAGGCTAATAAGGCTAATTAGCGAGCCTGGGCCTGGCCTATTAACGTATTAAGGCTTTTAAAAGAGCCTGGGCCTGTGCCTATTTTATAACAGGCCAGGCCAAACACAGGCCAGGCTGCAGGCCCCTGGCAGGCCGCCTGGCCTTTTTCCACCCCTAGCTACCAACCCCAGGAGAAGGCAAGTTAGCCGCAAACTGGGAAGGCCCTTACAGGGTAAGAGAGGTCCTCGGCAAAGGAGGTTATAAGTTAGAGAAGTTGGATGGAAGCGAGGTACCGAGAACATGGAACATGGCAAACCTGAGGAGGTGCTACTCATAGGAAGAAGCGACCACATGACCAGACGACCTCAACCCCCCCCCCTTTTTTTTCTTTGTTTTACATTCCTTTTACATTCCTCTTTTACTATCTTTCACCTAATTATGCATTACATCACTTCCTTGCTTCACGGTTCTAAAAATATGATAAGTTTGTCTCTTTGCAAGATTCACATCGAAATAACAAAACGACGAAAAAATAACGAACGGTCGACCTAACGGGAACCTGGGACTGATCACCCCGGGAACCAAAAGGGACCCAAAGCAAAACGACTCAGCGACAAGCAACGAAAACGGTAAATACCATAAAAACAGTAAACCAAATGGCCGTGACGGTCCGAGTAAGCAAAAACAAATAAAAGAAAAGTCACGACGGCCCGAGTAAGCAAAAACAAATAAAAGCAAAGCCGCGATGGCCCGGGTAAGCAAAAAAAATTCATAGGCAAAGCCACGACGGTCTGAGAAAACAAGCAATAACCAAGAAAATGGCCAAAGATAAAAGTGCCAAAAGTGTTCATTACAACTAAAGGGCACCTTAAACACGCCCCAGAATAAAAGTAAGTTACAAAAGATAAAGCAAGGAATACAAAGGTTGGGAGAAGTATCCATCTCAAGACTTGAAAATATCAACAATCTTCCCGCCTTCAACCATCTTCAAAGCCCCAACTTGAGAGAGATCGAGGTCGGGAGCCAGCACGGCCACCTGGAGCTTAATCCCCTCCTCGGTCAGCTTCACGGCCTCCCAGGCCCCTTTTGGAAGCTCCTTATTCTTCTTCCTCAAAGCAGCCATCTCTTCACGAGCAATCTCTGCCGAGCTCTCCGCCAACTTCAGATTTTTCTCCAGTTCCTTGGCTCTCTTCCCAGCAGCAGCAGCCTCACCATGAGTAGTATTCAAATCTTTCATCAAGGCAAGATCCCGATCCACCAGCCTATTGATCTCCTTGGAATCCTCCTCAGCCTTTTTCTCCTGCTCAGACAACTTAGTCTTTAGAGACTCCTCCCGAGATCTCGAATCCGTCAGATCTTTTTGGGAGTCCCGAAGTTTTACTTCCATATCATGGTAATTTCCCAAGACAGGCTCAACCTTCTTGGCAATAGCTGCTGCTCGAAGAAGACTTCGGTAGATCCACCTCGCCTGCCTAGAAAGGTCGGCATCACGGAAAAACTCCTCGGTTCTAGGTAGTAACTGAGATTCGATGAAACCCCCGGCATCGAAGTTCTTCTCCATAACCAAAAGTGCTTTCTCGGAGCCCCGTTTCCTCTTCTTAGGGTTTCTAACGGCCTTTAAGTCATCGTCACCAAAACCCAGATCCTCCTCATCAAAAGGAGCTTCCGTTTCCACATTCGAATTCCCCGAAGTGTTCTCAAGAGGAACCTCAACCTTCTCTGGCTGACCTTGGTCGGCCCCGTCAACCCGACCACTGCCCTCCCCAACATCCCCTTGGTCCTGGCTCGCCGAAGGGGTCGCCGAGGAGTCGTCACCACCCTCATCATCCCCTTGGATGAGGTTCATCAGGTCAGCCAAAGTCTTTTTTCCACCAGCCATGGAAACTACAAGCAAAAAGACGAGGGCGTGAGTAATAGAAGAACAAAATACTAAAAATACAAAAATAAAGAATTCACCAACATACGATCGACCGGCCTCCAGATCTCCCATAACCATACGAGGGTTAAGATTTTTCTCGCCGAAAATCGCTTACAAAATGTCGGCAATATTGTGAACTTCCGGACTCAACCAATCATAAGATATCTTTATCAAATAATCGGATCCCGCCCCGAAGCTCCAATAGGTCGGGATCTGCCTTTCCCCCTCGGCAGTAAGCCAGAAAGGTTGATGACCTTCAATTGGCCTAACCTTAAAGAAAGTAGACTTGAAGTCGTGGAAGGAATCCTCAAAGAGGCCAAAAATCCTACGACCTTGTTGAGCCCTAAAGGACATATATCCCTTCTTCGCCTTCCCCTGGCGAGAAGGGTTCATAAGCAGGAAAAGATAGAGAAAAACGTTCACCGAAGTCGGAAGCTCCAGATATTCGCAAACCATCTCGAAGCATCGGATGGCAGCCCAGCTGTTCGGATGAAGTTGTGACGGAGCAACATAACAACGGTTCAACAAATCCATGACGAAGGGGGAGAAGGGTAAACGAACCCCAAGGTCGTAAACATGGGTTCATAAACCCACAACTAGTCGACAACTCGTGGGGAGGCCAAGTTCTTCTGACATACACGCTCCCGACCAGCGGGAACGTAAACTTGGTAGAACGCTTCCTCGGGACCACCTCCACATAAAAGCCCTGCCTGGCGCAGATCCTAGAGGCCCTCCTTCGTGACCTTGGAAAGGCTATCCTTCACGTCGGAAGAAACCCAGGCGTAATGGTCAACAAAGTCGGCTAACGGACGCTGAGCCTGATCTGGGAGAACAAGGCGCTCAGCCATACCTACAGTAAAAGAAAAAACTACAACTCCCCAAATCACCCTCGAGATACCCCTACGCTAACCCAGAATGCAAGCAAAAACCCAGTGGCGCCCCCTCTAGAAGAAAAAGCAACAAGAAACAAAACAGAAACCCAGGCATGCATAGAAAGAATGCACAAAGAATACGCGAAAACTAAAGGGAAGAAGTAATCAAAAGGAAAAACCATAAAAATAATGTACCAGAAAGGTAGAAATCGCAAAAATGGTGAAAAAGAGTGAAGAATCCAAGAGGAAGAAAAGGCACTGGAAGCAGAAAGAGAATCGATGCAGAAAGAGCAAGAAGCAGAAGTAGCAGTAGTGCGAGGGAACAAGAAGAATAGGGAGAAGAAAAGTAGAAGTTATGAGGGGGTTACGAAGCAAAAATAGGGAAAAAGCGTAAGAAAGTAGCACCAGGGTCGAGGTGACCACGCGTGAGAAACACGAAACGCCATCGACGAGCTCCCGAAGAAGAAGAGCACATCCCACCTCGGTGAATAGGACAAACGCGCCCAGCCACGAGCTCCAAACCTCAAGGCTGGCGCGTTGGAGGCACTGTTATGGACCGCCAAGAGTCCAGCCCAACTAGCCGTCGGGTCGGGGCACCACCCCCGACCCAGGCCCAAACCTCCCTCCACAACGGAAGGAGTTCAACGGGTTGGCTCCCAATACCTGACCTAGGGCACGCCCGACTTACCATTTGTATGGCCCATGCCACCATCCGGGTCGATATCCTCGAGGCAGTGCCCGAAGCCCCGACCCGAAGTCCGGGACGACCTGCCCCTCCCACATGGATTAGGACAGCTCACAAGCTCCTTAACCAATGGGCTAGCTCATCGCTAGGCCCACCAAGCACAGTATATAAGGGGAGAGGACAGCTCTCCCCCCCCGAGGTACGTCACAATTTTACCTAATTCAGCCATCACCTCGTACGGACTCTGACTTGATCATTGGAGTGTCTTTGCAGGTGGCTTCCCCCCTCGACACGCCTCCTCCGGCACTCCCCGCTCGCAGTTCACACCCCTTTCAGCCCCAAGTCAACTCAGGGTCTCTACCACTCTCCCCTTCATCAGCATCCGACCCATCGAGCACCCGAGTTCATTAGAAGACGAACACTTACAAATGTATGATCAGTGTGAGAGAATGCTCTCAACGAAAAACGGAAAAATAAAAATTCACTAAAAATATTGGAAAACCAAATACAAAAAATGGTAAAAATGTAATGGCATTCTGATCTTGTAATGTATAATAGTTGTGCGCACCTCTATCTGCTTTGTGTAAATTAGTCACGGTTGCATTGAGATAAAAGTATGTCAGCAATGATTAGATAAATTTAAAAGAAAAATATTTAATTGGGATAATTTGAACCCCATAAAGAATATATAAATCCCTGCGTATTCTAGTACCATGTTTTCAGCTCTTAGGAGGATATCAACTCTCCCAATTAGCACAAATGAAAAATTCTAAGGAAAGAAGTATATCTCATTAGCATAAATCAATAAACCTTAAAGCTCCACATAAACTTGACCATATAAAGAAATTGATTTGAACACAAAAATATAAGTAATGTAATTGAACAAATGAAGCAATTCAAATAATTTGCAAGTTTACTACAACTTAAATCAAGAAACTAGTATTTTAAGGTAAGTGGATAAAAAATAAAAAAGACAGATCACATTTGCAACCCATCACATTACATGATCCATTATCATTTACATGAGTGCATAAGAATACAACTACTATATGGGAAAATTTTCCTATTGCCAAGTAAATTTCACTTTTCACAGGGTTACCAATAACACTCACGTTGATCATTACGTTGATTATATCCCTTTGACCTTTAATTACCAAAAACAAAATGATGGAATCAATTCTTAGATTTCTCACCTAACATTACCAGCAGGGATGGGTTGATACCCATTCGAATCAAGTCGTTGTGATGATCACTGGTCATTGTTTGTTCATAAACTTGACACCCCAGATTTTTCTTCTCAGAAGCATATACACAAACAATTAGAATACATTGATCACAACAAATATAAAAGCTTGAGTTATATCTCTCCAATTCTGAGCTACAAAACGACCTAGAACCCCAGAACCCACAATGAGAAAGATATGGGTGATTTTGATCCTAATTAGAGTGTGATTCTTGAATGGGTCAAACATGTTATATACAGGGTTAAATTACTATTTTGATCCTGAAGATTGTTGGTAAAATCAAAATCATCTTAAATGTTTTTTTTTAAAGTTGTCCATATCGTTAAAATTAATTTTAAAATGATCCTTGAGACTAAATTATTCTTGTGATATAAACTTTCCATCTGTTACTTACTCATCTCAATTTGCATAGTCACATCACATCCATATATAGATCATCAAGAAGTAAAGAGAAACAGATATCAACCAAAGAGAGGTGATAGTGGTGGTAGGGGTCACGGATGAATCGTATTAGTGATGAGAGTTGTCTTTTGAAACTAAAATATATGGTTATGTGCGTGTTTTTTCTTTGTTTTGAAAGCTCAAGAGTTAAGACCCCAGCTTAGTTTAGGCAATGAACGGATTAACAATGCTATTCATTTTCTTTTTTGTTATATTTGGTTAACAATATTGACATTTAAATTTGATTTGGATTGTTTCTTTTTTCTATCAAATAGATGGTACAATTTTTAATTTTAGACATTACAAACTCACGTATATTTTGAAATCACACACACATTTAAGAATTTTATCCACGGTTTTTTTTATATTTTTTAAATATATAAAATTCATTATTTCTCTAAATACATATGGAAAAAATATGTACCATAATGCACAGAATTATTTCATATATGGCACCTACAAAATGAAAATGCACACCATCTCAAGCATGACACACATGGAATAAAACTTGAAGGCAGTTTTGTCCAAGTTGCTTCTGACGCATGCGAAATGGAACTCCATGTCCATGGTAGTACCTGCGAAATGGGAAAGCTGCCATTATGTAGCCATTTAGTTGGTGGCGCCCGCGAAATGCCATCTCAGGATGGCATCCATGAAAGAAAATAAGTGGCACAAGGGCAGTGTAAAAGATCACATGAGGTTCTCTTTGGAATTCCACAGACACTATCAAAGCTATACAAGGATTGCCATCCGGCATCCAATTGAACTACATCAATTAATGAATTGAATACATTTTTAACAATTTAACTAGACACACAAACTCCAACAACAAAAAAAACTCTCCACTTCGTCAACATTAAGATTGTCTAGCCTCGAGTGGTGCTTATAAACCATTTAGCATAGTCGTTCTACCTTTTTTTTTTTGCCATTCACCTATAAAAAAAAGGTGAAATATTAAATTTTGTATACCACAATAAAAGAAGGCAAAATACATATAAAAAATACCATGTCATATTAACAGTGTACCCCCAGCTCGTAACTAACAGAAAGGTGAATGATGTCATGACATTCGATGCCCAAAAAAAAAAGTCTAGTGTAATACTCTTACTATCAAAATGTTAAATTTCCGGTAGTGTAACTCTGATAACGAGAATATTACGACCACTTCTATATGTAAATAATAATAATAAGTAGGAGTCTTTAACGAAAAACCTTATGGATATTTCTTTAAAAAATGGAAATACTTTTTCCTTTTCTTTTATTCATACGTACATACATACAAATATATATACACAACACTATTATGTTCACATTCAAATATATGTACATATATACAAAACCATATCATAAAATCACAACTCATATCCCACTTTATAAAATGTAAATATCGATAACAAAGGAAAGGAAAAATATCTAAGGAAATAAAACAATTAAAATACAATTGATTTCTCAATAAAATCTTCATCGACTTTCTCATCTATTTCCTGAAAAGATACCGCTGTAAGGGGTGAGAACCTAATCACACGGTTTCACAAGAGGTGTTTTAGAATTGTCATAGAAGAATATATGTATATAATCAAAAATTCGTTTAACAACAATGATCATTACTCGTCTTATGAATTCTTTCTCTAATTCAATTTATTTCATTCTTAATTCCATCCAATTCTTTACTCATTAATTCACCAAATCTCAATCTCCATTTCAAAGTAATGTGATTATTCATTCAAAACCAAAATCATCAATCATACCACCACAAGTCAATATGCATACTAATTTTTACCAAACTTACCATGGCATATATCTTACCCAATCACGACCTTATGCATCTAGCATTCAACCATCATAAAGTCAATCTACTACGGCCTCCGGCTCAAAATACCTCAACACAACCACCATAATTCGGAATCAACAAGTCACAAATACAAGCAATCAATAGACAATCAAAGAATCACGCATAGAGAATAATTATAACAAGTAGTACAATTAGCAGTTAACAGAATATCAATTAGACAAATTAAAATAATTATACAGACCCAAATAATTTCAAACAAATGTAGTATAATGCATGCCTATCCTATTGCCCATGAGATTACGTGTCGGTTAAAATGCCAGACTCGACACATCCGGTAGCTAACACGGACATTGTCTCCCTGTCGTGCATCCCTAAGAGAAGCAACAAGAAGGGAATCCTCAATCTTCTAGAAAGGAATCCTCAACCTTCTACTATCTCATTGGAGGCAACGCTATCTAGAATATAGTGTTTCCTACACTCTCGGAATATAGTACTCACCACACTCTCGGGATATAGTACCCACCATACTTCACAATCAAAGAGAGACTGTGATGCAATGATAGGGAATCCTCAACCTAATTCGTTCGCACCACAATCAGGAATTGAATTAAAGGAAATCCTCAACCTTCTATCCAATTTCCCGATATAACAAGACAAGGAATCCTCAACTCCGCTTGTCCACTACAACAAGAGAGGAAATCCTTAACCTTAACTTGTCTATCGTAGTAAGAGGGAGAATCTGTAATCTCAACTTACCTATTCGTGAGCAGGACAGAGTCACTGTCCTTATCGTGGGCAGAACAAAACCACCATCCCCACAACATCAATCAAAATCTCATTTCAAATAATAATAATAATCAAACCTAACCAAGATCAAAGTCAAAACAGCAATTATATATAATAATATTTCAATCAAATCTCATCATAATCATAATTCATTATGTTCAAATTTATCATAAGGATAATTATTCCTTAAACTATGAGTGAGATAAAATCATTGTCCTCATCACAGTTGGAAATTAGACCAAAGAGAATCCCTAACCTTTTATCCAACTTCCAATGCGACAAGAGAGGGAATCCTCAACCTAACTTGTAATTCCAACACAAGATGAGGAAATCCTCAACCTCAACTTGTGGTTCATAATACCTCAACTCATGATTACACCTTATTACACATCATTCAATCAATTACATAATCATATTCAATCATGATTCATAATTTTAACCAAGTCAGTAAATTATAATTCATCATCAATAAACCATCATAGTCAAATTCATTAATCTGTGAACGGGACCAAGCCACTGTCCTCACCACAGTTGGGAATTGGACCAAAGGAAATCCTCAACCTTCTATCCAATTTTTCAATGTGGCAAGAGAGGGAATCCTCAACCTCAAACTTGTCCACCGTAACACTGAGCAATGTCTCATCACCGTAAAAATCAATTTCACATATATCCCAATATAACATAAAAATATTTCATTTAACAAATTTCTTATCGAGAAATTACTCAATTCAATCTGTTATATTCACCCCCAAATTCTTTTCACCAAAAAACTAAAAAATCACCTTATTTTACCAATTTAAATCTTACTAGAAAACATAATCATTTTTGTTCTTAAGCAATTACTTTGAAATCTCTAGGAAACTTCAAAAATATAATCCTTTCCATGGTTATTCAAAATCAAATAAATCTCATTTTTGTTTAACCTTGAATAATCAATCTCATTATTTTAAATTCATTAAAATTCTCAAACTGTAACTCTGTAATTACAATCAATCAAATAAACTCATTTTTTTAGTTACCAAGTTTCCAAAACTGATTTCAATTTCATTCTTAAGTTCAAAACATTCCCAAAAGACTCGAAAATTATCCTGTTTCGCTAAATCAAATTTAAATACTTTAACTACTCTAAAACGTCTCAAAACAGAATTCTTCAATCAAATTCAATTGCTTTTAAATTCATTAAAAACTTCTCGAAACCAGCTTCAATTTCTTTTTCAAACTCAAAATTTTTCCTCAAAGACTCAAAAATTATTTATTCCTAAATACCTATTTTCATTACTTTATTTTTCACTTAAAGCGCCCCCAAAACATAATTCTTCTCATAATTCACCAAACCACAATAAGTTAATTCTTATTATTCAATTTCACTTAAATACTTATAAAAATTTTGGCAACACCTCCTCTAAAACTCGTACTTTGCCACCCTTCAGGAATTCCAACCAAACCAACATCTCTCAACCCTTCCCAACCATTTCTGTAAAATCCGGTCAAACTGTAATTAAATAAGTAATTAATTAAATATGAGCAAAAATGGTTGAAAAATTTAGAAATCAAAATTTAACAATTTAAAGATGATATTTGGACTCAGAGGATTTTTACGAGTCAAAAAACATATTTTTCTGCGTAAAAACGCGCACTGAAAATTTAATCGACAGTACTGGTTGAGATCTGTCTGGTACTACAGCTGAGAAAATTAATTATAAGTGAAAAATGTTAAAAAGTTAAAATTCATGTTTTAGAAGATAAAAATGTTTAAAACGTAGATTAAAATGCTAATCTTAAAGGTTTTGGCCCGAAGTTAGACCAAACGGGCCATATAAGTGAACCTGGCCTAAGTTGAACCCAAGCCCAGCATATATAAGACCTTACTAATGGCTATTCAGCATAACATAACCCTCATTCATAGTGTTCATGTGAAATTGAAAGAGAAGAGAAATGAGAGTGAAACCCTAGCTCTCAAACACTCAAATCACCATAACTTGTGATTCTGAGTTTCGATTTTTGCATCGTTTGCGGCCACGCAAAGGCCTTCTCATCCTCCACAATTCTATCCAAAAACATTGGCAAGAATCTTGAGTTCTCATATCCTATTTTCACAGTTCATGATAAATTCGAATTTAAACTTGTGGTATTGAAAAATCTTGTGGTTTTGGTTGTTTATGTAACACCCTACCAAACAGAGCTTTATACCTAGGATGTAAAACAGAGGTGGCGAGGCGCTACGTCTTCTAAAAATAAAAACTCATATATATATTCTAGGAGCCTTCGAAGAAAAGTTTAAAATTGAAAACGGTAAAACCAAAAGCGCAACACTGACGACACATAAACGTTAAACGGAAAAGATAGGAGAAGCTAACATAGATGTAACTGAAAGAGAGTTTCAAGGTACAAATATCAAAGCTCAAGACTCGGCTCGCAAAGATAAATCAGCCTGAGCACATAAGTATACATACATATATATAAGAGAACCCAAAATAAACCAAAAATACAGAGTTGCAGAACCTATTTCTCCAACATAACCTCTAAGAGGAAGTTAATACATCAAATATATAAGCAGTGGAGATAAAAGTATCTATATATAGATATATATAAGATAAAGCCCCAAAGACAAGGATCTCCACTATCAGAAGCTTCCAACATGCCTCAGCGAGGTGCCGCCCGACCTGCATCTGAAAATCACAAATATCTGTATGGAATGAGAACCAGGGATTCTCAGCATGGTAAAGGTACCACATACATAAGATATAAGGTCCTGGGAATGCCAAAGGCAATCCTAGAACACTGACACTTAGATTATAAAACTTAAGGGACTAAAATAGAAACCATGAATCGGGATGGTTCTCTAAGGCTTTCTAAACTTAACCCTTTCCTTAAATCTAACTAAAACTTAACTAGAACCTTAATTCTCTCTGCCTTTCTTCTGTTCCTCCATCTTCGGTAAAATTACAAAGACAAACAAATAGACAATGACAAACACAGGTAGAATACAAGTAATATAGATAGCAAATAAAACACATAGCATATTATAATCACTTAGGCAATCCCAATTAATGCACAAGCAAACAATTTAAACAATATGCATATGATGCCAACCTGTCCTATGACTGATGAGCCTCATATGTCGGTTATCAAGTCAATCTGACAAGTCCGGCTGCTAAACCCTAGACTGTCCCCCGTCGCGCATCCCCATGAGTCTATGTATAGCTTTTTCTCTTCTCATTCACAATTGATACATATATGGGTTAAGTATGATTTTGGTCCCCAACGTAGAGGCCAAAAATCGATTTTGTTCCTAACTTTTTTTTGCTATAAAATGGTCCCCAAAGTTTCAGTTTGTTTTAAAATCGTCCTTTGGACGAAAATACCCTTCCCCCTCCACCCCAAAATCAACCAAACTCAACAGAAGCAAGCAGAACAGAAGCCTAAGCCCAAAACCCACTGCCACCACCGCCATTATCATCATGGTCATCATCATCATCATCATCAAAACTTCCCCAAAAATCAACCAAAATCAACCAGAAGCCCAAACTGAACCAGAACCCACCACCACCACCACCACCACCATCATTATCATCATGGTCATCATCATCATCATCATCATCAGAACAACAAAATCAACCAGAAGCTCAAGTTAAACCAAAACCCCATCATCATCATCAGAAGAAGAAGAACCATCAACAAAATTGAAAATCAGAAGAACCATCAACCATCAGAAAAACAGAACTCAAAAAATCAGAACAATCAAAACTCAGAACCATCAACAAAATTCAAAACTAAAAATCCAGTTCACAGAAGAAGAAGAAGAAGTGGCGGGTGGTGAGGGTCATCTCCCCCGATTCTCTTTCTCCCTCTGATGCCTTTCTTTCTTTTTTTTCTTTTTTATTTTATTTTATAATTTTTTAATGAAGGGTAATTTGGTAATAAAAAATAAAATTGATAAAAAAGACGATTTTAAAACAAACTGAAATCTTGGGGACCATTTTGTAGTGAAAAAAAAAGTTGGGGACGAAATCGATTTTCGGCCTCTACGTTAGGGACCAAAATCATACTTAACCCTATATGTATAAAACTTTACTCAATGGGGGTTAACCTTCTTGGGAATTTATAAGTACCTGGTCACCCTTACCACGTAGAGTCAACAGAGTATCGAGTCTCAACCTGGAACACGGGGTGGCAAGCCACGGTACTTTACCCCGGGAAACTCGTATCTCAGATAATCATTTCACATTCATTCATAAACATTTCATAATCATTTATTATGGCCATAACTTCACTTATATATCATATAACTGCACCTTTATACATAATTCATCGTAACCCGGAGCAAGTGGGGCGAAACCACAACCCTAGCGTCTACCTAGGAGGTACGTTCTCATATGCCCAGGAGGAACAAAGGAGGGGATCCTTACCTCCCACCATCTCCCTCGAGGCAATTTTATAATACCAGGAGGAACAAAGAATGGGATCCTTACCTTCCACCATCTCCTGGGATCGCACTTTTAAGAAAGAGTTCTCTGATGTACCATTTATTCCTTTCTTTAGCTAGTTTCATAATTTAAGTAGTATATATATACAAATACCTATGCATCCTACCTCCTCACACCTAAATAATCACTTCTCAAACTTTCTTTATCTCCAAGTTACCACCTATTTCTAGTTTCATCTCATAACTAGGCATACTACTAAGATCTAGGGTTAAAACAATGAAAATAGAAGTTTAGAAGTTCGAAATTTACCTTTAAAAACACAAAACTTAGGTTTGATGAAACACGGGCCACGCGTACGCGTGGGCGTGCAGTTTGCCCCATTTTGCGTATGCATAACCTTGTCCCCGTACGCATGTACGCTAGACATAAATGACCCTTCACGAATGAGGGGTATGTGTACGCATACACTGCAGATTGGCCAAAAATGGCTAAGTCTGCAGAATTTCAATTTTACCTTTCGAACTTCTGATGCGCATAACTTTCTCGTTTTAAAAGGTTTTTCATCCGTTCTTCAAACGAGATAAACTTCACAGACCCAATATTTATATGAAACAAGTTTGAAACAATTTGGGAATCCGAAAAATGAGTTATGGCTCTCCGAAGTTCGGCCAAAAATTATTTTTACACAAAAACTTCAAACCTCAATTTTTAGTAAAAACCAAGGTTGTGAAAACTGGACCGGTCATTGAACCGGTCAGGTGACCAGTTTAATGGGTTAATGGTCCAACCGAGGTTCAACCAGAGTTGAACCGATTTCATTAAATATATAATAAAATTATTAAAAAAACTCCAACTCTTGAGTATGTGAATTTCTTCTGTTAAGTCAATCAAGTCACTCACCAAAACATCCAAAACATGTATCCAGAACCATAAGCATAATTCAACCAAATCATATGAAGTCAAATAGTAAATTCAATCTAGAATTGTGGCAATGTTTTTATTTTGAATCAATAGCAACAAAACAACAATTCACCATAACAAATACAACAGGTTGGATCTAAACATCAATCTCAGTCAAATTAATAAATTAAACAATCGAATTTATAACTCAATCTTCAGTAGAATTAATTCAATATGAACAGACTGAATTGAAATAAAAATTCAAAACATTAATATCTCAAAATTTAGTAGAATCATCAATAATACATCATATGCATGTACAGAATAAATTTGAAATTTCAGAGGGATATAGTTAGGGAAATGGAATCAGGGAGTGTTAGAGATTGAAACTTGAGACCTGAGAGGGTTGAAGGCTTGAAGCAGAGAAGAAGAGACTTGAAACTTGAGATCTGAGGCCTGCGATGGTTGAAGCAGAGACTAGAGACTTGAGACGCGACAAAAGGTAGCCGCTTCGACTGCGAGACTCCACGCGAAAAAGAGAAGCCACGACAGAGAAGCAATGACGGTGAGACACGGTGCGGAGCATAGAAGCAGAAACGACACC
The DNA here is from genome assembly GCF_000816755.2 of Arachis ipaensis. Taxonomy (NCBI): domain Eukaryota; kingdom Viridiplantae; phylum Streptophyta; class Magnoliopsida; order Fabales; family Fabaceae; genus Arachis; species Arachis ipaensis. The sequence goes on from NC_029791.2 coordinate 35,445,802, forward strand.
AGCAAGGAGGGGAAAAGGAGAAACGACGAGGAGGAGAGAAGCGGCGAGGACTCACGGCAAAGATACGAGAAGCGGCGATGACCCACGGCGAGGAGCAGTGAAGTGGCAATGACCCACGATGAGGAGCAGCGAAGCGGCACGACCCACAGCGACAAAGCGAGCTCGGACAGAGAGGGCGACATATATAGAAAGGAGAGAAGGGTTCGGCGTTGAGTTCAAGCTCTGAAGTGGGATGGTGGGTGGTGGCTGTTGTTGGAATTCGAAGAGAGGAGAGGATTGTGGGTGTTGGACACGAAGAAGAGAGGAGAGATGAGTGGCTTCAATTGGTGTTTGGTGATTTAGGGTTTAGCTTTAGCACATGCCTTTCTTCTTCTTTTTTTTTTATTTTTTTACACAAAATAGCGACGTTTTAGAGGGTATATTTCCGAACTGGAAACCCTCTAAAAAACCAGACGGTTCTACCGGTTCATCGGTTAACCGCCGGTTTGACCAGTTTTTTTACCGGTTTTTTGCCAGACGGTTTCTAGGCTTACCCGGACCGGCTAGCTGACCGATTTCCTATTAACCCGATTGAACCGGCCAGTCTGGTTCAGTTTTTAGAACCATGGTAAAAACCAAACTCAAATCTAACCTCTTATACCTATATTCAGCACAGCAACATACCATAAAATACCAACACAACACTAACTCCACAATCAATCATACCTTAATATTACACCATTTCATACATAAATTTTCTTAACTAACTAACAAGGTCATCAATCATTCATCATATACACATATCCAATTCTAAAACCTTACCAATCATATTAAAGCATCATATAACCTTCTAGACTTCATCCCCAATATTAAACAACAACCAACTCCCAACTTAGTTCACAGTTAACCTCAAGGCACAAAACAATTTAACAAACACATGCATTCATTCCTTTCCTATGGTCACCTAGCCTAAGTTTTCACAAGACATTATATATTAAATACGAGAAACCTAAACCATACCTTGGTCGATTTCCACATATAATCCAAGACAACCCACTTAGGCAAAATTGCAAGCCCTCAACTCCAAAATTCAGCAACTAAATCTCTCTCCAAGCTTCCAATTAAGCTTCCAACATATTCAATTGCTTCATATCACATATATACATACACCCAACATATTTATCACATATACATACCCAAAACACTTAATCAATGAATTAGCCAGGGTTCTAGGATTCTCACCTTACACAAACACCAAAGAAGCAAGATTGAATGTTCTCCTCAAGCTAATTCGAGTCTAGACACCGGAATTAAACAATTTTTAACATAATTATTCATATATTTTTGAAATTGGGAAGGAAGAAATAAGAGCACATAAGTGGTTTTCTTACCTAATTATTGACTGGGCTTTGTAGAGCTTGACGCTACGGTTGTGTGGCTGCAAATGGTGCGGCAATCGGGGCTTGATAAACCACTATTTTATGGTTTATCTTGTGCTAATTTGAGTGGTTTTCATCAGCTTTTCACCCACTTATTCATATGATTTGCATGCTTTTACAATTCCTTCCTAGATTTATTCTATGATTGAAAACTTGCTTCCTAAAGCTTTAATTTATACCATTCGATGCCATGATCTGTGCATTAAGTGTTTCAGGCTTTATAAGGCAGGAATGGCTTAGATAATGGAGAGGAAGCTTGCAAAAATGGAAGGAGCACAAGAAATTAAGGAGATGACCAGCGAGAATCGACGCGGACGCATAGCTCACGCTACCGCGCAAAAATGGAGAAAGCGCAGTGACGCGAATGCGTGAACAACGCGTACGCGTGGTAAAGAAAAATGCTGAATGATGCGCACGCGTGGATGACGGGTACGCGTGACCTGCGCGATCTGCAGAAATAACAGAATACGCTGGGGCGATTTCGGGCCGCGTTTTGACCCAGCTTTCGGCCCAGAAAGACAGATTAAAGTCAGGGAACATGCAGAGACTCAGGATATCAGCTCATAATTCATAATTTTCAGTTTTAGATGTAGTTTTTATAGAGAGAGGCTCTCTCCTCTCTCTTAGGATTTAGGATTAGGATTTCTCTTAGGATTAGGATTTCATCTTCTTCAATCACAGGTTTAATGTTCTTTTTATTTATTTTCTCAATTTTGTTTATGAACTCTTTGTGTTTAGATTTGAATGTTTTATTTAATATAATTTGAGGTATTTCAGATTTGACTTTGCTTTGCTTTATTTATATGGACGCTTTTACTTTAATTTAGACATTTTCTTCCTTTTGGCTTTGGTTAAGTAATTGGTAACACTTGAGTTGTCAAACTCAGCAGTGATTGAAATTGGCAGATTACTGATTGATTTGGATCGCTCTGAAGCTAGTATTCCCACAGGGATTGATTAGGACTTGAGGATTAAATTAATTAGTCCACTTGACTTAACTAAGTGGGATTAAAACCCAATTCTCATCACATCTGATAAGGATAACTGGAATAGGAATTCTAATTCTTATACCTTGCCAAGAGATTTCATTATTATTAATTTATTTTTCTTGTCAATTAAATTACTTGCTCTTTATTTCAAAAAACCCAAAATTCTACCTTTTCCATAGCTAATAATAAGTCATACCTCCCTGCAATTCCTTGAGAAGACGACCCGAGGTTTAAATACTCGGTTATCAATTTTATTGGGTTTGCTTAAGTGACAACCAAAACTTTTGTAAGAAAGGAATTCTTGTCGGTCTAGAAGCTATACTTACAATGCGAATTTATTGTGAAAATTCTAGATCGCGCGAGAGTTTCGTTCTTTCAAAATGGCGCCGTTGCCGGGGAATTGCAAACGTGTGCCTTATTATTGGTTATTGTAAATATTTGCTTTTTGCTTGTTTATTTGTTTTTATTTTTAAAAAAACTTCAGATTTTTATTTTAAAATTTTTATCTTATCTTATCTTAGTTTTAAATTTCAAAATTCAAATCTTTTTCAAAAAAATCATATCTTTTTCAAAATCTTATCTTATCTTATTTCAAATTTCAAATTTCAAATTTCAAATTTCAAATTTCAAATATCAAATATCAAAATTTAAATTTCAAAATTTAAAATTCAAAATTTAATTTTCAAATTAAAAAATTTAAATTTCAAAACCTCTTAATTTAAAAACTTATCTTCTCTCACCTAACTTATCTTATTTTTTTCTAATCTTAAAATCAAATCTTTTTCAAACCTTTTCTCTTATTTATTTTATTTTATTTTATTTTCTTTTACCTGTTTATTTGTTTTTATTTTTATTTTTAATTTTTATTAGTTACCATGAATTCTCACCCCTCTCGCTTTGAGTTTGGTTCGAATGTTGTTGCAAGGAATGGAAATTATAACAGGAACATGCATCAAGGTCAAAACAATCAGAGTTGAACGGAGCCACGAGGATCTGATCAACCCTTTAGGCAACAACACCTTCCAAAGTACCATGGACGACGACCATTCCAGAATGCATGCCGAAACAATAGTACTGGTGGACCCTTTTGTGACAACCATCACCCACCAAATTACTATAGTCAGAAACCATTCCGAGGTACATACCAAGATGATAGATATGGTGGACCCCCTTGTAATTACCAACAAGCCCCATCATATGCCTATGAACCACCACACTCACAAACCAACTACCACCATTTACCTCCATATGACCCTAACCCTTATCCACCCCAATTCCAACCCAATTACTCCCAAGAACCACCACCTCCCTATGCACCATGTCCATATCCATCACCCCAAGAATCAAGGGAGCAACTCAAAGAAACATTTGAAAAATTTCATGCCACACTTCACTAATTGAATCAAGCAATAAATAGACTACCTTCCCGACATTCGGACACTCAAGGAACCCCCATGGCTTTATGTGGGCAATCTAATGAAGAACGTAGCATGAAGGAGATACTAGAAACTCCAGTGGACAGTACAGAGCATGACTTTGTACTGGAACAAGTGGAGGAAGCTGTAATTATTGAAGAAGAAGAAGTGGTTGAAGACTTAGGAGATGCTAAACCCCATGGGAAAGTCAAGTTATAAAGCCTCCTTCAAAGATGTTTGAAATTGATGTTGAGGAGGGTTCCTTGAGAAGACGACCCGAGTGATAAACCCATATTGTATGATATATTTTGTGCTCAAATTGAGTGATTTATTCAATCCTTCACCCACTTATTCATATTAATTGCATGGTTTTACTTTCCCTTCCTTATTATGTGATGTATGTAAAAAACATGTTTCCTATGCCTTAAAAATAACTATTTTAATTACTATTTATTTCTATTCGATGCCGTGATTCGTGTGTTGAGTAATTTCAGATCTCCTAAGGCAGGAATGACTTAAAGGATGGAAAGGAAACATACAAAAAGGGAAGGAAAGCATAAAACGGAGTTTTTGAAGAAACTGGCAGTGACGCGATCGCATGGATGACGCGGCCGCATGCCAGCGCAAATTAACAGCGACGCGACCGCGTGACTAACGCGATCACGCACCTTGAGCATAACGCAGATGACGCGGACGTGTGACCCACGCGGCCGCATGACAGAGGCCACGCACCAGAAATTACAGAAAATGCTCCCAGCGATTTCTGAAGCCCTTTTTGGCCCAAATCCAAGTCCAGAAGGCACAGATCAGAGGTTATGAAGTGGGGGAATGCATCCGTTCAAGTAGACTCTCCAATTAGTTAGCTTTCATGATTTAGATTTAGTTTGAGAGGGAGATTCTCTCCTCTCTCTTTAGGATTAGGATTTAGATTTAGGATTTTATTCGCTTTCAGGATTATCTCTTTTTATCAGGTTGAATATTCCTTTTTAATTACTTATTTTTCCAATTTAATTTATGAATTCTTCCATGTTACAGATTACTCTTTCAAATTAATGTTATTTGAGGTATTTCAGTTTATGATTGCTTTCTTTTATTTATGTTACTGTTATTCCCAATCTGAAGACATTTTTATTCCAGTAGATTGATTTTTCTCCCTTTTGGTCTTGGTTAAGAAATCAGTGACTCAGGAGTTATCAAACTCAAACATGATTGATAATTGTTATCCTTTCTAATTGAATTGAACTTCAATAATCCCAATCTTTTCTTAGGAAATAAATAGGATCTGAAGATCAAACTAATTAGTCACTTGACCTTCCCTTGCTTTAAGTAAAGGTTAACAAAGTGGAATTAAGACTCAATTTTCATCATCATTGATAAGGATAACTAGGATAGGTGGTGCACGAAATTGTGATCATCAACAATGGTGCTAAAGGACTTTAAAGAACGAATGAATATCTTGGAGAAGAAATAGACTTGAGTTGAATAGAAAAACAATAGTACTTTGTATTAATTCATGAAGAACAGCAGAGCTCCACACCTTAATCTATGGTGTGTAGAAACTCCACCGTTGAAAATACAAAAGTGATAATGGTGTAAGCATGGCCGAATGGCCAGCCTCCAAGGTCTAGGGACTAAACGTCGAAAGATGAAAATTCAACAGTATAAGGTCCTATTTATAGAGAACTAGTAGCCTAGGGTTTACAGAAATCAGTAATTAATGCAGAAATCTTCTTCCGGGCTCACTTGGTGTGTGCTTGGGCTGAGCATTGAAGCTTCCATGTGTAGAGACTTTTCTTGGAGTTAAACGCCAGCTTTTGTGCCAGTTTGGGCGTTTACCTCCAGCTTTTGTGCCAGTTCCGGCGTTAAACGCCAGAATTCATGAGCTGACTTGGAACGCCTGTTTGGGCCGTCAAATCTCGGGCACAGTATGGACTATTATATATTGCTAGAAAGCCCAGGATGTCTACTTTCCAATTCAATTGAGAACACGCCAATTGGGCTTTTGTAGCTCCTGAAAATTCACTTTGAGTGCAGGGAGGTTAGAATCCAACAGCATCTGCAGTCCTTTTTCAGCCTCTGAATCAGATTTTTGCTCAGGTCCCTCAATTTCAGCCAGAAAATACCTGAAATTACAGAAAAATACACAAACTCATAGTAAAGTCCAGAAAAGTAAATTTTATTTAAAAACTAATAAAAACATAATAAAAACTAACTAAAATATATTAAAAACATACTAAAAACAATGCCAAAAAGCGTATAAATTATCCGTTCATCACAACACCAAACTTAAATTGTTGCTTGTCCCCAAGCAACTGAAAATCAAATAGAATAAAAAAGAAGAGAATCCTAGAGTCCCCAGTTAGAGGTGTCCAGGGTTCTTAAGCACACTCTTCTTTTTGCTTTGGACCTCGACTTTAATCGCTCAGTCTCAAGTTTTCACTTGACACCTTCACGCCACAAGCACATGGTTAGGGACAGCTTGGTTTAGTCGCTTATGCCAGGATTTTTATTCCTGTGGGCCCTCCTTTCCACTGATGCTCAAAGCTTTGGATCCTTTTTATCACCCTTGCCTTTTGGTTTAAAGGGGTATTGGCTTTTTCTGCTTGCTTTTCTCTTTTTTTTTTCTTTTCTCTTTTTTTTTCTGCAAGCTTTTCACTGCTTTTTCTTGCTTCAAGAATCAATTTTATGATTTTTCAGATCATCAGATAACATTTCTCCTTTTCCCATCATTCTTTCAAGAGCCAACAATTTTAACATTCATAAACAATCAAATTCAAAAATATATACTGTTCAAGCATTCATTCAGAAAAATAATAGTATTGCCATCACATCAAGATAATTAAACTATTTTAAAATTTGAAATTCATGCACTTCTTTTTCTTTTTCAATTAAAAACATTTTTCATTTAAGAAAGGTGATGGATTCATTTTTATAGCTTTAAGGCATAGACACTTAGACACTAATGATCATGTAATAAAGACACAAACATAAATAACATAAGCATAAAAATTCAAAAAACAGGAAAATAAAGAACAAGGAAATTAAAGAACGGGTCCACCTTAGTGATGGCGGCTTGTTCTTCCTCTTGAAGATCTTATTGAGTGCTTGAGCTCCTCAATATCTCTTCCTTGCCTTTGTTGTTCCTCTCTCATGGTTCTTTGGTCTTCTCTAATTTCATGGAGGAGGATGGAATGCTCTTGGTGCTCCACCCTTAGTTGTCTCATGGGTTTATCCTCATCAATGAGAATGTCTCCCTCTATGTCAATTCCAACTGAATTGCAAAGGTAACAAATGAGGTGAGGGAAGGCTAACCTTGCTACAGTAGAGGACTTGTCCGCTACCTTGTAGAGTTCTTGGGATATAACCTCATGAACTTCTACTTCCTCTCTAATCATGATGCTATGAATCATGATAGCCCAGTCTATAGTAACTTCAGACCGGTTGCTAGTAGGAATGATTGAGCATTAGATGAACTCCAACCATTCCCTAGCCACGGGCTTAAGGTCATGCCTTCTTAGTTGAACCGGCTTCCCTCTTGAATCACTCTTCCATTGAGCGCCCTCTTCACAGATGTCCATGAGGACTTGGTCCAACCTTTGATCAAAGTTGACCTTCTAGTGTATGGGTGTGCATCTCCTTGCATCATAGGCAAATTGAATGCCAACCTTACATTTTCCGGACTAAAGTCTAAGTATTTCCCTCGGACCATTGTAAGCCGATTCTTAGGATCCGGGTTCACACTTTGATCATGGTTCTTGGTGATCCATGCATTGGCATAGAACTCTTGAACCATTAAGATTCCGACTTGTTGAATGGGGTTGGTGAGAACTTCCCAACCTCTTCTTCAGATCTCATGTCGGATCTTCGGATATTCGCCCTTTTTGAGCTTAAAAGGGACCTCGAGGATCACCTTCTTCTTGGCCACAACTTCATAGAAGTGGTCTTGATACACCCTCGAGAGGAATCTCTCCATCTCCCATGACTCGGAGGTGGAAGCTTTTGCCTTCCCTTTCCTCTTTCTAGAGGTTTCTCTGGCCATTGGTGCCATTAATGGTTATGGAAAAACAAAAAAGCTTTAGCTTTTACCACACCAAACTTAGAAGGTTGCTCGTCCTCGAGCAAAAGAAGAAAGAAGAGAGTAGAAGAAGAAGAAATAGAGGAGATGGAGGGGGCTTTGTGTTTCGGCCAAAGGGGAGAAGTGGTGTTTAGGTTGTGTGAAAATGAAGGAGTGAAGATGGGTTTATATAGGAGTGGGGAGGGGGTATGGTTCGGCCATTATGGGTGGGTTTGGGTGGAAAAGTGGTTTGAATTTGAATGGTGAGGTAGGTGGGGTTTTATGAAGGATGGATGTGAGTGGTGAAGAGAATGGTGGGATTTGATAGGTGAGGGGTTTTTGGGGAAGAGGTATTGAGGTGATTGGTGAATGGGTGAAGAAGAGAGAGAGAGGTGGGGTAGGTGGCGATCCTGTGGGGTCCACAGATCCTGAGGTGTCAAGGATTTCTCATCCCTGCACCATGTGGCGTGCAAAACGCCCCTTGCTGCCAATCCTGGCGTTAAATGCCAGGCTGCTGCCCATTTCTAGCATTTAATGCCAACTTCTTGCCCATTCCTGGCGTTCAACGCCAGTCTGGTGCCCATTTCTGGCGTTAAACGCCCAGAATGGTGCCAGACTGGGCGTTTAACGCCTATTCTGCTACCCTTACTGGCGTTTAAACGCCAGTAAGTTTCTCCTCCAGGGTGTTCTATTTTTCATTCTGTTTTTCCTTCTGTTTTTTATTTTTCAATTGTTTTTTTGTGACTTCACATGATCATCAACCTATAGAAAACATAAAATAACAAAAGAAAATAGAAATGTAATATAGATAAGTAAAAATTGGGTTGCCTCCCAACAAGCGCTTCTTTAATGTCAATAGCTTGACAGTGACTCTCATGGAGCTTTACAGATATTCAGAGCAATGTTGGAACCTCCCAACACCAAACTTAGAGTTTGAATGTGGGGGGTTCAACACCAAATTTAAAGTTTGGTTGTGGCCTCCCAACACCAAACTTAGAGTTTGACTGTGGGGGATCTGTTTGACTCTGTATTGAGAAAAGCTCTTCATGCTTCCTCTCCATGGTTACAGAGGGATATCCTTGAGCTTTAATTACCAAATAACTTGGCATTTAGCTTCATGATTGCTCCAAGGTACTTAGCAACTTGCTCTTCAGTAACATCTTCATCCTCTTCAGAGGAAGAATACTCATCAGAGCCCATGAATGGCAAAAGTAAATTTAATGGAATCTCTATGGTCTCAATCTGAGCCTCAGATTCCCATGGTTCCTCATTAGGGAACTCCTTGGAGGTCAGTGGACGTCCATTGAGGTCTTCCTCAGTGGAGATTACTGCCTCTTCCTCCTCTCCAGGTTTGGCCATGTGAGACATGTTTATGGCCTTGCACTCTCTCTTTGGATTCTCTTCTGTATTGCTTGGGAGAGTACTAGGAGGGAGTTCAGTAATTTTCTTACTCAGCTGACCCACTTGTACCTCCAAATTTCTAATAGAGGACCTTGTTTCAGTCATGAAACTTTGAGTGGTTTTGATTAGATCAGAGACAATGGTTGCTAAATCAGAGTGGCTCTATTTAGAATTCTCTGTTTGTTGCTGAGAAGATGATAGAAAAGGCTTGCTATTGCTAAACCTGTTTCTTCCACCATTATTGTTGTTGAAACCTTGTTGAGGTCTCTATTGATCCTTCCATGAGAGATTTGAATGATTTCTCCATGAAGGATTATAGGTGTTTCCATAGGGTTCTCCCATGTAATTCACCTCTTCCATTGCTGGGTTCTCAGGATCATAAGCTTCTTTTTCAGAGGAAGCTTCCTTAGTACTGTCTGTTGCTGTTTGCATTTCAGACAGACTCTGAGAAATCATATTGACTTGTTGGGTCAATATTTTATTCTGAGCCAATATGGCATTCAGAGTATCAATCTCAAGAACTCCTTTCTTCTGAGCTATCCCATTATTCACAAGATTCCTTTCAGAAGTGTACATGAATTGGTTATTTGCAACCATTTTAATGAGTTCTTGAGCTTCTGCAGGTGTCTTCTTCAGATGAAAAGATCCTCCAGCAGAGCTATCCAATGACATCTTGGATAGTTCAGACAGACCATCATAGAAAATTCCTATGATGCTCCATTCAGAAAGCATGTCAGAAGGGTACCTTCTGATCAATTGCTTGTATCTTTCCCAAGCTTCATAGAGGGATTCACCTTCCTTCTGTCTGAAGGTTTGAACTTCCACTCTAAGCTTGCTCAATTTTTGAGGTGGAAAGAACTTTGTTGAGAAGGCATTAACTAGCTTTTCCCAAGAGTTCAGGCTTTCTTTGGGTTGTGAATCCAACCATGTCTTAGCTCTGTCTCTTACAGCAAAAGGAAAAAGCATAAGTCTGTAGACTTCAGGGTCAACCCCATTGGTCTTGACAGTGTCACAGATTTGCAAGAATTCAGCTAAGAACTGATGAGGATCTTCCAATGGAAGTCCATGAAACTTGCAATTTTGTTGCATTAGAGAAACTAATTGAGGCTTAAGCTCAAAGTTGTTTGCTCCAATGGCAGGGATTGAGATGATTCTCCCATAGAAGTCGGGAGTAGGTGCAGTAAAGTCACCAAGCACCTTCCTTGCATTGTTGGTATTGTTGTTTTCGGCTGCCATGGTTTCTTCTTCCTTGAAAAGCTCTGTTAGGCCTTCTAAAGAGAGATGTTCTTTAGCTTCTCTTAGCTTTCTCTTCAAGGTCCTTTCAGGTTCAGGATCAGCTTGAACAAGTATGCCTTTATCTTTGTTTCTGCTCATATGAAAGAGAAGAGAACAAGAAAGTAGGGAATCCTCTATGTCACAGTATAGAGATTTCTTGAGGTGTCAGAGGAAAAGAAGAATAGAAGGAGGAGGTAGATGGAAGAGAATTCGAACATATAAAGAAGGAGGGAGTTCGAATTGTGCCTTGAGGAGGAGTGTTAGTCCTTTAAATAGAAGGATGTGAGAAGAGGGGAAGAATTTTTGAAAATAAATTAAAAAGATTTTGAAATAATTAAAAGAAATTTGAAAATTTGATTGATGATTTTCGAAAATTAAGATTGGGAAAGAAATTAAGTGATTTTTGAAAAGAGTTTAAAGTTAGAAATTAAAAAGATATGATTGAAAATTAATTTTGAAAAAGATGCGATTGAAAAGATATGCTTGAGAATATATGATTGAAAATCAATTTTAAAAAAAAAGAAAGTTTTAAAATTAAAGTTGATTACTTGACTAACAAGAAATTAAAAGATATGATTCTTAAAATTTAAAATTTGATCCTTTCTTAATACGCAAGTAACAACTTGAAAATTTTGAAGTAAATCTTTAATTATAACAAGGATTTTCGAAAATTAAAAAAAATGGAAAGAAATTGATTTTGAAGAGATATGATTGAAAAGATGTGATTTGAAAAAGATTTGATTTTGAAAAATTATGAAGATTTGAAAAAAATCTAAATTAAAAACAAAATCTTCCCTCTAGTGTCATCCTGGCGTTAAACGCCCAGAATGGCATCCATTCTGGCGTTTAACGCCCAAAACTCTACCTTTTTGGGCGTTAAACGCCCAGCCAGGTAACCCTGGCTGGCGTTTGAACGCCAGTTTTCCTTCTTCATTGGGCGTTTTGAACGCCCAGCTTTTTCTGTTTGATTCCTCTGCTGAATGTTCTGAATCTTCAATTCTCTGTATTATTGACTTGAAAAGACACGATTTTGAAAATATTTTTGAATTTTTAATGATGAGAAACAATCAAAATACAACTAATCTTAGGAAACTCAAATCAAACAATGCATGCAGGACACCAAACTTAAAAATTTTTATATAAGAGACACTAACAAATTGAGAATGCATATGAGAAACAACAAAACACACAAAACAAGAGAATTTAAAGATCAGAGCACTGAAATCATCAAGAACAACTTGAAGATCAATGAAGAACATATTGCATGTATTTGAAAAATGCAAGAAGAATAAAAATATGCAATTGACACCAAACTTAAAAATTGATACTAGACTCAAACAAGAAACATAAAATATTTTTTATCTTTATGGTTTTATAAATTTTTTTTTGTGATTTTCGAAACTTATATGGAAAAAGAAAATAAAGAGAATAAAAACTTTTAATAAGAATTCCAGGAATCATGCAATGTTAGTCTAAAGCTTCACCTTACGTGAGTAAGGGTCGATCCCACGGAGATTGTCGGCTTGAAGCAAGCTATGGTCACCTTGTAAATCTCAGTCAGGCGGATTCAGATGGTGATGGAGAATTGATAATTAAAAGATAAATAAAACATAAAATAAATATAGAGATACTTATGTAATTCTTCGGTTGGAATTTCAGATAAGCGTATGAAGATGCTTTGTTCCTCCTGAACCTCTGCTTTCCTATTGCCTTCTTCCAATCATTCATACTCCTTTCCATGGCAAGCTTTATATTGGGCATCACCGTTATCAATGGCTACTTCCCGTCCTTTCAGTGAAAACGTTCCAAATGCGCTGTCACTGCACGGCTAATCATCTGTCGGTTCTCGATCATGTCGGAATAGGATCCATTGATCCTTTTACGTCTGTCACACACCCCACAATCGCGAGTTTGAAGCTCGTCACAGTCATCCCTTCCCAGATCCTACTCAGAATACCACAGACAAGGTTTAGACGTTCCGGATCTCAGGAATGGCCGTCAATAATTCTAGCCTATACCACGAAGGTTCCAATCTTAGATTAGAAACCCAAGAGATACGCATTCAAGCTTGTTTGCATGTAGAACGGAAGTGGTTGTCTGTCAGGCGTTCATAGGTGAGAATGGTGATGAGTGTCACATAATCATCACATTCATCATGTTCTTGGGTGCGAATGAATATCTTGGAGAAGAAATAGACTTGAGTTGAATAGAAAAACAATAGTACTTTGTATTAATTCATGAAGAACAGCAGAGCTCCACACCTTAATCTATGGTGTGTAGAAACTCCACCGTTGAAAATACAAAAGTGATAATGGTGTAAGCATGGCCAAATGGCCAGCCTCCAAGGTCTAGGGACTAAACGTCCAAAGATGAAAATTCAATAGTATAAGGTCCTATTTATAGAGAACTAGTAGCCTAGGGTTTACAGAAATCAGTAATTAATGCAGAAATCTTCTTCTGGGCCCACTTGGTGTGTGCTTGGGCTAAGCATTCAAGCTTCCATGTGTAGAGACTTTTCTTGGAGTTAAACGCCAGCTTTTGTGCCAGTTTGGGCGTTTAACTCCAGCTTTTGTGCCAGTTCCGGCGTTAAACGCCAGAATTCTTGAGCTGACTTGGAACGCCTATTTGAGCCATCAAAGCTCGAGCAAAGTATGGACTATTATATATTGCTGGAAAGCTCAGGATGTCTACTTTCTAACGCAATTGAGGGCACGCCAATTGGGCTTCTGTAGCTCCAGAAAAATCACTTTGAGTGCAGGGAGGTCAGAATCCAACAGCATCTGCAGTCCTTTTTCAGCCTCTGAATCAGATTTTTGCTCAGATCCCTCAATTTCAGCCAGAAAATACCTGAAATCACAGAAAAATACACAAACTCATAGTAAAGTCCAGAAAAGTGAATTTTATTTAAAAACTAATAAAAACATAATAAAAACTAACAAAAATATATTAAAAACATACTAAAAATAATGCCAAAAAGCGTATAAATTATCTGCTCATCAATAGGACTTCCAATTTCTCATACCTTGCCAAAAGTTTATTTTACAGTTATTTATTTATTTCCATTGCCATTTAAATTACTTGTTCCTCATTCTCAAAACCCCGATTCACAACCTTCATAACCAATAATAAGAACATACTTCCCTGCAGTTCCTTGAGAAGACGACCCGAGGTTTGAATACTTCGGTTATCAATTTTTAAGGGATTTGTTACTTGTGACAACCAAAACGTTTGTATGAAAGGACTTTTGTTGGTTTAGAAGCTATACTTGCAACGAGGATTTATCTGCAAATTTCTAAACCACGCAAAAGTTCTCTCATCACCGAGGTTTAAGGGGATTACATGCTATCCACATAATTAAGAATTTTGTCCTCAAAATTCAAATTTAGTTACCTGAAAAAGAGGTACAGGTAGTCCTCCCGCATATTCGATTCGAGTTCTCAAGTGTGTTCTCCAATTCCAACTCCACCCTCAGCATCCTCTGCTAACAAAACTCCTCCACTACGTAGCCACTTAGAACTGATATCATATTATCAATTGTAACCGAAGTTACTTGAAGCGTTAGATTCTCCTTTAGTTGCACTGGTTTAGGTTCTAATACGTGATTGGCATCAGGAGTGTACTCCTAAAACTGTGAGATGCGAAATACGTCGTACCGGTTTGAAAGATGTGGGGATAGAGTTACCCGATACGCCACTGGCCCAATTCTGGTGGTTACTCTTTACTTTCTCATGCATCAAACACACAATCACATGCATCACCACTTCATTCTTCATTTCTGGCCGCTCAAAAATATCTCCTTTGATCTGTGGTAAGTTTTAGTAATTTCAGGGTAAATTAAAAGATCCTCTCTTGTGAGCTTCGGACAATAGTTTTTCGTCTAAACTTTCGATTTTGAAACAAATTTCTCTCTTAGTATCTTCTTGATTCAATAGGCTTCAATACTTTTAGTAGCTCATTATCACCATTATTGCGCTCCCTAAGTTCTCGACCTTACGATCTCTTGTAATTTGTAATTGATTCAATTTGACACCTCCATTCATTTTCTCAATACCCAACTTAAGACCTTAACTTACTTAACAGTTCTTTCTCTTTGGTCATCCAAGCAATACTCAGGGACTTCCTGCTCAAGCCTCTGTCACCACTTCACGATGTTGTATTCGCACACATTCTAGACCCTTTTGATAATGCATTGCAATAATTCCAAATAGTTAATTAAGTTCAGGTATCATGACTACTGGCACTAAGGTTAATCCTTCTCTCAAATTTTGAAAGCTTACATTGTATTTAGGTGTCCATACAGATGGTTTATTCTAGCGCGTTAACTTACTCATAGGCACGCATTACGGTCGGCAGTAATTTAAAGCTCTAAAACTTCTCTTGTTGGCTCACACTTACATGTTTGCCACAGGAGAGCAGATGCGACTTTGTTTGGGCCTTAGTGCCAAATGTATAGTGGGGACACCCACACACTGAGAACTATTTTCCAGATGTAAGCACATTGAAAGCCACACGGTATGTGGCCTAGCCGTAAGACTTATATAAGTACACTGTATACATCTGGAAAGCCATATCTGAGACTCGTGCCCAGGTAATGTCGGGAGCGAGTAGGCAACTGACACATGAGCTCATGGCTTGTATTAGGAATAGACATGCATCATGTTGTTTGCACATTTATATTTGGTTGTGTTTGCTTGTATTACTTCTCTGTGATTGTGCTGATTGACTTGTTTGTATGTTGGTTTGAATTCCTTACTTGTGCTGTTAGTTCACGGATGTATTTAGGTGAGATGTTGTGGTTGAGAAATGATTATGTGGCTGAGAGATTGTTAGTATGACTAATTTTGTGATTAAAATCTGTTTTGAGTTTAGAAATTTAAAGAAAAGTAATTATTTATCAAAAGTAGAAATAAAAGTATTTTAAAGGATTTAATAAAAATAGTTTTATTGAGTAAGGCTAATTATTTTCATTTTATTTCATTACTTTTATGGCATTCTGATGAGCGGATAATTTGTACGCTTTTTGGCATTGTTTTTAGTATGTTTTTAGTAGGATCTAGTTACTTTTAGGGCTGTTTTCATTAGTTTTTATGTTAAATTCACATTTCTGGACTTTACTATGAGTTTGTGTATTTTTCTGTGATTTCAGGTATTTTCTGGCTGAAATTGAGGGACTTGAGCAAAAATCAGATTCAGAGGTTGAAGAAGGACTGCTGATGCTGTTGGATTCTGACCTCCCTGCACTCTGGAGCTACAGAACTCAAAATGGCACGCTTCCAATTGCGTTGGAAAGTAGACATCCAGGGCTTTCCAGCAATGTATAATAGTCCATACTTTGAACGAGTTTAGACGACATAAAAGGGCGTTGAACGCCAGTTCTACGCAGCTGTCTGGAGTTAAACGCCAGAAACA
>NC_029791.2:35461836-35466228 GCF_000816755.2 Arachis ipaensis
GTCTAAACCTTGTCTATGGTATTCCGAGTAGGATTCAATGATTGAATGACTGTGACGAGCTTCAAACTCGCGAGTGCTGGGGGTAGTGACAGATGCAAAAGGAGGGTGAATCCTATTCCAGCATGATCGGGAACCTCAGATGATTAGCCGTGCCGTGACAGGGCATCTTGGACCATTTTCACAAGAGGAGGGGATGTAGCCACTGACAACGGTGATGCCCTTGCATAAAGCCAGCCATGAAAAGGAGTAAGACTGATTGGATGAAGGCAGCAGGAAAGCAGAGGTTCAGAGGAACGAAAGCATCTCTATACGCTTATCTGAAATTCTCACCAATGAATTACATAAGTGTTTCTATCCTTCTTCTATTACTTATTTTCGAAAACTCCATAACTATTTTATATCCACCTGACTGAGATTTACAAGGTAACCATAGCTTGCTTCATACCAACAATCTCCGTGGGATCGACCCTTACTCACGTAAGGTTTATTACTTGGACGACCCAGTGCACTTGCTGGTTAGTTGTATCGAAGTTGTGACAAATTATGAATTGAGATTAGAGCACCAAGTTTTTGGAGCCATTACCAGAGATCACAATTTCGTGCACCAAGTTTTTGGCGCCGTTGCTGGGAATTGTTCAAGTTTGGACAACTGACGGTTCATCTTGTTGCTCAGATTAGGTAATTTTCTTTTTGTTTTGTTTTCAAAAATTTTTCAAAAATCTTTCAAAAATTTGTCTTTTGTTTTTGAAAAAAAAATAATAATAAAAATGTTTTCAAAAATATATTTTTCTTCAGAATTTTTAAGAATGAATTCTAGTGTTTCATAAAGCATGTTGAAGCCTGGTTGGCTGTAAAGCCACGACTGTAGGGCATGTTAGGCATGTCATGTCTGAGTTACATACTAAAACTTGGCTGGCTATTAAGCCATGCCTGACCCTTTGATTGGAGCTTTAGTTTAAAGAGCATAAGATTCCTGGAATTCATATTAAAAATTTTGGAATCCTTATTTTTCTTTTTCAAAATGATTTTCGAAAAAAAAAATTAAAAGAAAATACAAAAAATTCATAAAATAATAAAAATAAAAAATATTTTGTGTTTCTTGTTTGAGTCTTGAGTCATGTTATAAGTTTGGTGTCAATTGCATATTCATTTTTCATTTTTCGAAAATTCATGCATTCATGGTGTTTTTCATGATCTTCAAGTTGTTCTTGGTAAGTCTTCTTGTTTGATCTTGATATTTTCTTGTTTTGTGTCTTTTCTTGTTTTTCATGTGCATTTTTGCATCCATAGAGTCTAAACATGAAAGATTTCTAAGTTTGGTGTCTTGCATGTTTTCCTTGCATTAAAAATTTTTCAAAAATAAGTTCTTGGTGTTCATCTTGACATTCAAAGTGTTCTTGGTGTTCATCTTGACATTCATAGCATTCTTGCATGCATTCATTGTTTTGATCCATGACTTTCATGCATTGCATCATTTTTGTTGTTTTTCTCTCTCATCATAAAAATTCAAAAATCAAAAAAATATCTTTCCCTTTTTCTTCTCATAAATTCAAAAATTAGATTTGACTTTTTCAAAAAAAATTTAAAACTTAGTTGTTTCTTATGAGTCAATTCAAATTTTCAATTTAAAAATCTTATCTTTTTCAAAATCAAATTTTTTTCATTTTTTTAGTTATTTTCGAAAATTATAAAAATATTTTTCAAAAATCTTTTTCTTATTTTTATATCAAATTTTCGAAAATAACAATAACAATTAATGTTTTGATTCAAAAATTTCAAGTTTGTTACTTGCTTGTTAAGAAAGATTCAAACTTTAAGTTCTAGAACCATATCTTGTGATTTCTTGTGAATCAAGTCATTAATTGAGATTTTAAAAATCAAATCTTTTTCAAAAACTAATTTCTATCATATCTTTTCAAAAATATCTTCTTATCTTACCTTTTTCAAAAAAAGTGATTGTAAAATATCTTTTCTAACTTCCTAACTTCTTATCTTTTCAAAATTTGTTTCAACTAACTAACTAACTTTTTGTTTGTTTCTTATCTTTTTCAAAACTACCTAACTAACTCTCTCTCTCTCTCTCTCTCTCTCTAATTTTTGAAAATATCTTCCCTCTTTTTCAAAATTTCTTTTTAATTAACTAATTATTTTAATTTTGATTTTAATTTTCGAAAATTACTAACCTTTTTCACAAAAACTATTTTCGAAAACCACTAACTCTTTTTCAAAAATTATTTTCGAAAATTCACCTCCCCCTCTCATCTTCTTCTATTTGTTTATTTATTTACTAACATCTCTTCCTCACTCACAAAAAAAAAATCCGAACCCCCTCTCTCTCTCTGAGTTCAGATTTTCTCTTCTTCTTTTCTTCTATTCACACAGGGACCTCTATACTGTGGTAAACAGGATCCCTATTATTATTATTATTTTTTCTGTGCCCTCTTCTTTGTCATATGAGCAGGAGCAAGGACAAGAATATTCTTGTTAAAGCAGATCCAGAACCTGAAAGGACTCTGAAGAGGAAACTAAGAGAAGCTAAATTACAACAATCCAGAGAGAACCTTTCAGAAATTTTCGAACAGGAAGAGGAGATGGCAGCCGAAAATAATAATAATGCAAGGAGAATGCTTGGTGACTTTACTGCACCAAATTCTAATTTACATGGAAGAAGCATCTCCATTCCTGCCATTGGAGCAAACAACTTTGAGCTGAAACCTCAGCTAGTTTCTCTGATGCAGCAGAACTGCAAGTTTCATGGACTTTCATCTGAAGATCCTTTTCAGTTCTTAACTGAATTCCTGCAGATCTGTGATACTGTTAAGACTAATGGAGTAGATCCTGAAGTCTACAGGCTCATGCTTTTCCCTTTTGCTGTGAGAGACAGAGCTAGAGAGTCAATATGATTTCTCAGAGTCTGAATGGAATGCAAGCTGCATCCAACAGTACTCAAGAGGCATCTTCTGAGGAAGAAGCTTATGATCCTGAGAACCCAACAATAGCAGAGTTAAAATACATGGGTGAACCATATGGAAACACCTACAATCCATCATGAAGAAATCACCCAAATCTCTCATGGAAGGATCAAAAGCCTCAACAAGGCTTTAATAATGGTGGAAAAAACAGGTTTAGCAATAGCAAGCCTTTTCCATCATCCACTCAGCAACAGACAGAGAATTCTGAGCAGAATCCGTCTAGCTTAGCAAATTTAGTCTCTGATCTATCTAAGGCCACTGTGAGTTTTATGAATGAAACAAGGTCTTCCATTAGAAACTTGGGAGCACAAGTGGGCCAGCTGAGTAAAAGGATCACTGAAATCCCTCCTAGTACTCTCCCAAGCAATACAGAAGAGAATCCAAAAGGAGAGTGCAAGGCCATTAAATTAATTACCATGACCGAACCCACAAGAGAGGAGAAGGACGTGAATCCCAAGGAGGAAGACCTCCTGGGACGTCCAGTGATCAATAAGGAGCTTCCCTCTGAGGAACCTAAGAAATCTGAGGCTCACCTAGAGACCATAGAGATTCCATTAAAACTCCTTATGCCATTCATGAGCTCTGATGAGTATTCCTCTTCTGAAGAGAATGAGGATGTTACTGAAGAGCAAAATGCCAAGTTTCTTGGTGCAATCATGAAGCTGAATGCCAAATTATTTGGCATTGAAACTTGGGAAGATAAACCTCCCTTGTTCACCAATGAACTAGGTGATCTGGATCAACTGACATTGCCTCAGAAGAAACAGGATCCTGTAAAGTTCTTAATACCTTGTACCATAGGCACCATGATCTTTAAGGCTCTGTGTGACCTTGGTTCAGGAATAAACCTCATGCCCCTCTCTGTAATAGAGAAACTGGGAATCTATGGGGTACAAGCTGCTAAAATCTCATTAGAGATGGCAGACAATTCAAGAAAACAGGCTTATGGACAAGTAGAGGACATGTTAGTAAAGGTTGAAGGCCTTTACATCCCTGCTGATTTCATAATCCTGGATACTGGAAAGGAAGAGGATGAATCCATCATCCTAGGAAGACCTTTCCTAGCCACAGCAAGAGCTGTGATTGATGTGGACAGAGGAGAATTGATCCTTCAACTAAATGAGGACAACCTTGTGTTTACAACTCAAGGATCTCTCTTTGCATCTATGGAGAGGAAGCATAAAAAGCTTCTCTCAAAGCAGAGTCAAACAAAGCCCCCACAGTCAAACTCTAAGTTTGGTGTTGGGAGGCCACAACCAAACTCTAAGTTTGGTGTCAAACCCCCATATCCAAACTCTAAGTTTGGTGTTGGGAGGTTTCAACAAAGCTCTGTACATCTGTGAGGCTCCATGAGAGCCCACTGTCAAGCTATTGACATTAAAGAAGCGCTTGTTGGGAGGCAACCCAATGTTTATCTAAT
>NC_029791.2:35466520-35469546 GCF_000816755.2 Arachis ipaensis
GTTGGACCAAGTCCTTATGGACATATGTGTGGAAGGAGCTCAATGGAAGATTGACTCAAAAGGCAAACCGGTTCAACTAAGAAGACTGGACCTTAAGCCTGTAGCTAGAGGATGGTTGGAGTTCATTCAATGCTCAATCATTCCCATTAGCAACCGGTCTAAAGTTACTATAGACCGGGCCATCATGATCCATAGCATCATGATTAGAGAAGAGGTGGAAGTTCATGAGATTATACCTTAAGAACTCTACAAGGTGGCTGACAAGTCCTCCACTATGGCAAGGTTAGCCTTTTCTCACCTCATTTGCCACCTATGCAATTCGGCTGGGATTGACATAGAGGGAGATATCCTTATTAAAGAGGACAAGCCCATCACTAAGAAAAAGATGGAGCAAGCAAGAGAGTCCATTCATGGAGCTCAAGAGGCGCATGAATCTCATCACCATGAGATCCCGGAGATGCCTCAAATGCATTTTTCTCCACAAAACTACTGGGAGCAAATCAATACCTCCCTAGGAGAATTAAGTTCCAACATGGGACAACTAAGGGTGGAACATCAAGAGCACTCCATCATCCTTCATGAAATAAGAGAAGATCAAAAAGCAATGAGGGAGGAGCAACAAAGACAAGGAAGAAACATAGAAGAGCTCAAGGACATCATTGGTTCCTCAAGAAGGAAACGCCACCATCACTAAGGTGGACTCATTCCTTGTTCTTACATTCTCTATTTTTCGTTTTCTATGTTAAGTGCTTATCTATGTTTGTGTCTTCATTACATGATCATTAGTAGTTAGTAACTTTGTCTTAAAGTTATGAATGTCCTATGAATCAATCACCTCTCTTAAATGAAAACTGTTTTAATTCAAAAGAACAAGAAGTACATGAGTTTCATTTTAGTAGGATCTAGTTACTTTTAGGGATGTTTTCATTAGTTTTTATGTTAAATTCACATTTCTGGACTTTACTATGAGTTTGTGTATTTTTCTGTGATTTCAGGTATTTTTTGGCTGAAATTGAGGGACTTGAGCAAAAATCAGATTCAGAGGTTGAAGAAGGACTGCTGATGCTGTTGGATTCTAACCTCCCTGCACTCAAAGTGGATTTTCTGCAGCTACAGAACTCAAAATGGCGCGCTTTCAATTGCGTTGGAAAGTAGACATCCAGGGCTTTCCAGAAATGTATAATAGTCTATACTTTGAACGAGTTTAGATGACATAAAAGGGCGTTGAACGCCAGTTCTACGCTGCTGTCTGGAGTTAAACGCCAGAAACAAGTCACAAACTAGAGTTGAACGCCAGAAATACGTTACAACCTGGCGTTCAACTCCAGAAAGAGCCTCTGCACGTGTAACATTCAAGCTCAGCCCAAGCACACACCAAGTGGGCTCCGGAAGTGGATTTATGCATCAATTACTAACTTCTGTAAACCCTAGTAGCTAGTATATTATAAATAGGACTTTTTACTATTGTATTAGACATCTTTGATCAGTTGTATGCTATCTTAGATCACGTTTGAGGGCTGGCCTCTCGGCCATGCCTGAACCTTCTTCACTTGTGTATTTTCAACGGTAGAGTTTCTACACTCCATAGATTAAGGTGTGGAGCTCTGCTGTTCCTCAAAGATTAATGCAAAGTACCACTGTTTTTCTATTCAATTCATCTTATTTCGCTTCTAAGATATTCATTCGCACTTCAACCTGAATGTGATGAACGTGACAATCGTCATCATTCCTTATGAACGCGTGCCTGACAACCACTTCCGTTCTACCTTACATGGAAAGGAGTAAGACTGATTGGATGAAGGCAGCAGGAAAGCAGAGGTTCAGAGGAACGAAAGCATCTCTATACGCTTATTTGAAATTCTCACCAATGAATTACATAAGTGTTTCTATCCTTCTTCTATTACTTATTTTCGAAAACTCCATAACTATTTTATATCCGCCTGACTGAGATTTACAAGGTAACCATAGCTTGCTTCATACCAACAATCTCCGTGGGATCGACCCTTACTCACGTAAGGTTTATTACTTGGACGACCCAGTGCACTTGCTGGTTAGTTGTATCGAAGTTGTGACAAATTATGAATTGAGATTAGAGCACCAAGTTTTTGGAGCCATTACCAGAGATCACAATTTCGTGCACCACATTCCTATTCCCTACTGAGAACATGTGGCTTGTTCTCACCCCAAAATCTTCCACCCTTTCAGTGACACAAGTTCAATGACGCAGTTTGAAGTGGCGGGCGATTATTAGACTTATTTATGAGTTAAGTTTATGAGTTTAGTTACTTTCATAGAATTCTCTCGCCTTTGTTATTTAAGATTTTATTTTATACAGAGGGATAGGAATTGTATTTGAGTTTTATATTGAATTCTTTCGTATGGAATTTATTATTAGTAATAACTATGTGACTACTATTACTTGGTGATCTTTGATATATGATTTTAATTGATAAAAACAAAATTTTCTGGCATTTTCTATAAAACTGAAAGACGATATCAAATTAAAGACTCAATATTAAATAGTAAATAAGGAAAACAGGTTAGTAACTCCTTACTTTTGGTACGATCATGACGTGCTAAAAGTTAAGGTGTTACAATGATGATGATGATGATGATGATGATGATGAGAAAAAGGAGGAAAAGTTTTGAGTTTTGCAGGATTTATCAGAAAATAATACCAAAATTTTTTAATTGTGACATAAAAGTTTCTCAATTTTGACGTTGAAATTTCTTAATCGTGACACAAGTTCTTATTAAGAAGGTGAAACAAGAATTATGAGAATGTGAAACAAGAAGAAGAAGAAGGAGGAAGTAAAACGTGCGCACATGAATTTAAAATACTTGGTTGGACTTGGTTAGGATTATGACTTGGATGTAGAACTTTATTGTATTAATATTTACCCTCTGAAAAAATATTTTTCTTTTTCTATGTTATTTATTTATATTTTATTCTTATTTATTCAAATTTAATACATCAAATCATTTCATAAATTATATAAGAATATATCATTAAGTTCTATTATTTG
>NC_029791.2:35469576-35494128 GCF_000816755.2 Arachis ipaensis
CAATTTATAATTTAAAAAATAAATAGTATTCTTAAAGTTAATTATATTGGATTAAATTTGATTTTAAATTAATACTCTACCCTAACCCTAAATTCTCAATTTCTAACCCTAATTTTACCTAACCTTAACCTCTTTTACCCAACACACACACACACACACACACAATACTAATCCCTCCTACATTCACACGTGTTTCACTCTGAGCCACTCCTTCACATACAAAAACGCGTTACACACACACCGAAAGAAATTAGAAAAGGGAGAATGGAGGAGGGAAGAAGAAGAAAGAAGGAGAGAGAAGCAGGGAGGCAACACCGGTGGGCGCCATTACCACCATTGCTGCCACTGCCAATGTGTGGGTGAGAGGGACAAGTTGAGAGAGACTCAACCGCACAAAACAGAGGAAACAGAGAGCTCGCAAGGGAGAGGAGATGCCGCCTCGCCGCTGTCGCATCGTCGTCGTGCTTTATGGTCACCGCTATCGTTCAACCCGCCGTCAGAGGAAGGTTGCTGCCGCCGTCAGTCCTACGTCGCTGACAGAAGCTCGAGATGGAGATGAGGGAGACGCGACCCAAGTACCGCGATGAGGAAGAGAAGATTTTGTTCCCTTCGCTACGATCATCGTTGCCGTTCTGCCTTCGGTCAATGGCTGATNTGCTGATGAGCGGATATTTTATACGCTTTTTGCCATCATTTTCATATAGTTTTTAGCATGTTTTATTTAAGTTTTTTTATATTTTCATAGGTTTTAGTGCAAAATTCACATTTTTGGATTCTACTTTGAATTTGTGTATTTTTATGCAATTTCATATATTTTCTAGCTGAAATTGAGGAGCTGGAGCAAAAGTATTATTCAGAGACAGAGAAAGTGTGTAGATGCTGTCAGGATCTGACCTTCTTGCACTCGAAAGAGCTTTTCTGAAGCTACAGAGGTCCAAATGGAGCGTTCTCAACGGCTTTAGAAAGTGTAAGACCCTAATTAGCCTAAGATTTACCCCGCATCGTAAAGAAAAGGTTAATCAGAGATTACGACAGTTCTAAGCTCATATATATATATATATAAAGAATAGTATAATCTAGATGCCCGATGAAGGATATAGCTCAAAAACAGGATTTAAAAGCGCAAATGTACTATCGAAGCTACTAGCTTAAAGCACAAGGTATAGATAATATATATCAAAATATAATAGTGTAATATCATAAGAATCTAGCCACGGCTCGCGGAGTTTAAGCCGGCTAGCCATATATACAGACACACGAAAACCTGACAGTAAAAACAGCTTATACATGTTTTGTTCTCTCAAATACAAGCCTCTAGGCAAAGAAAAATACAAAAGTGAGAGACATATACAAAATAAGCCAAGAAGATTAAAAAAGGTATCTGGGTCCTCCGCTTCTCTCACCATCTAACAACTCACCGAGGTGGGTTGCGACCTGCATCTGAAAAACACAACAGAAATATGGTATGAGAACCGGAGGTTCTAAGTATGGTAACAGTGTCCAGTGATGTAGTATATAAGACCCCGGGATGCCAAAGGCAATCCTAAGCTCCATATCCATCACAAGATTCAGACTTAAGGCATACTAAAACAAATGAGCATAATATACAAATCTTAACATAAATAAACCAGGTAATCTATCTTAAGGGATTTCTATTCTAACTAACACCGCTGTCCCACAGCCTTCACCAACCGATCCTCCATGCGATCCTATCACCACCGCATTCCGAATCTCCTCAATCCCAGTAGAAAACATAGATAATATACAATGCAAGTAAAACACAAGTATTCGCATATAAGGCAATTAATTCAAATAGCATATAGGCATGTTATACAAATAGGCAAGCCATTACAAGTAGTCAAAGCATACAAGCAGATAGAAAATGCATATGATGAATACCTGTCCTATTGGCTGTGATATCACATTGTCGGTTCAACTGCCAACCCGACACATCTCCATGGAGATGTCGTCCTTCGGAATAATCAATGGGAACCCCCGAGATATAGTGCTCGGATCAGTGTCCAGGGTTTTGCGCCTGCACGCTCTATTGATCCGAAGGGATGCGAGAGGGATACTCTTGCCTTAGAGCTCACATCTCAACATAAGCGAGATTAACCACCATCCTTACGCCGTCGCCGCTACCTCGACAGGCGGGATTAACCACCGTTCCTGCCGGGCACATAGCGTCTCATAATCTTAGTGCAAATTAGTACTTCAGTGGTTTTCAGAAAACATTTTCAGTATACACGGATCCATCATCTCATTCAGAGTCCTCGACTCATCTCAGCCACTGTCAATTCACATTTCAGTTCCTCATTTCTCATATCATATATCAATCATCCTTCACATACCATCAAACCATCCTCAGTACACCCGAGACCTAATCCTCCGTTTTCTAATTTTTCATAAAAATCATCAACTAAAACACTTAGGTTATTCCCCATGTTCTCATACTCTAAACCAAGCACAAAATTCTTAAAACGGTGTTATAGAAGCTTACAATCTTGTTGGGAAGCTGAAATAGTTGAAAACAAAGTTAAAATTTGAGAAACACGGCATGTGCGTCCACACAAGGGTGTGCGTGCGCACGCCCAGGAAGATTTTTAAAAGTGTGCGTACGCACAAGGGTGTGCGTACACACAGGTGTGAAAATTTACAAGTCTGTTCACTCGCACAAGCTGTGCTAGCGCCCCCAACAGACTCCCCTTCCCAACTCGTGCGTGCGCACAGGACTGTGCATGCGCACAGGTTGTAAATTCTCATTGGTGTGTGCGTGCACGAGCTGTGCTAACGCTGCAACCAGAAAGCCCTTTTCTGCCTGTGCATGCGCATAGGTCTGTATGTGCGCACAGGTTTAAAATTTTGCAGGGTTGTGCGTGCGCATAGGGCTGTGCGTGCGCACAAACCAGAAATCTCAAAATTCTGCAACTTAGCAGAATTTCAGATTTTCAACACCAACTTTGAATGATCATAACTCCCTCTACAAAAATCCAAATTTTACAAACTTTATATCGATTTGAAGGGTTTTCAATAGACTTTAATTCTAAACAACTTTCAATCAGTTTTGAAAACCAAGGCAAAAGTTATGATCAGACAAAATTTACCAAATTTTCCTTTTTACCAAATTACACTTGTTCTCAGTTTTACCAAATTCTCAAGCCACATCCAACTAGATCAAAACCAAACTTCCATTTCCAGCACACTCTATCCTTTTAAATCACAGTTCACCATTCTTAATCATCAAATACCACATATATGACACTAAGGTCAATTCTCCACCAACACCTTCATCAACCATCAATTTGTTCCTATCACTTATCATCATCAATTCCATTCATACTTTATATCCGCATCCAACAACATACAATCATTCAAATCATCAAACATCATACCTTAATATTATTATTTCTCAATATAACAATATCAATTCAACATGCATTTTCAATAAACCATCATCAACAACCACATAATTCCAACCTATCCTATAGGTCACTAGCCTAAGTGTCCATGAATATTATATACTACATAGAGGAAACCGAAACCATACCTTGGTCGATTCCCTATATGCACCAAAACCCAAAATGAGCACAAGTTAGGCTTTCCAACACAATCCAAGCCACCAACAATCACCAATAAGCTCCAACAAGTTCCAATAATTACCACTTCAAGCTATAACACATATAATTCACAATAATTCAACCTAGGGTTCATCAAACTTGAAATTTCACAAGGGTTCAAGACTTCTTACCTTTCTCAACAGTCTTGGAAGCCAAAATCCAATGCTAAGTAAGGATTAGAGTGAACCTAAACATCCAAAATCACAAAAACTCACTTAACCAAAAGACCTAAATACCCAAAATTTTGAGGAGAAGAACTGAATAGTTTTCGAGCTTTACTTACCAGTTTCTTATATGGGTTTTGTAGAGCTCTTCACAAGGAACGCGTAGCCGCAAAGGGTGCAGCGATCGGAGCTCTATAGCTCAAGATATGAGCTTGAGAAGATTGAAGTGAATAGTGCTCAATCTCTTCTCCTCTCCCTCTTTCAATTCTGATGTGTGTGTGTTTGTGAAAGGGTAGGATTCATTAAATGAACCTTATATATGTTGGGCTTGGGCCCAACTTAGGCCCGTTCCAACCCGTTAGCATTTTTAACCCGTTTGGCCCAACTTCAAGTCAAACCTTTAAAATTAATGCCTGGTTTTCCATTTCTAACATTTTTTAAGGTTTTTGACTATTTTCAATTTTCCTCGTGCGGTACCAGGTAGACTTGAACCAGTTCAACTGGTTCGACTGTCAGTTCGCGGTTTTTTGCGGTTTTTTTGCAAAAAGCACATTTTCTGACTCAGAAAGACCTACTGAGTCCAAAAATCACATTTAAATCCTCAAATTCTCACTCTAACTTTTCGGAATCTAAATTGGGCAATTAATTACTTAATTAACCGGTTGTTTAGTTGCGATTCTTACATTCTCCCTACCAAATAAGAAATTTTACCCTCAAAATTTGAATTACCTGAGAATAGCTCGGGATAATCCTTCCGCATCTCGGACTCCAATTCCCAAGTATGTTCTTCAACTCCTGCTCGCTCCCAAGCAACTTTAACCAATGAGACTTCCTTTCCTCGCAGCTTCTTCACACTAGTGTCATCGATCCTCACTGGCGTTACTTGAAAAGACAAGTTCTCCCTCAACTCGACCGACTCAGGCTCCAACACATGAGCTGCATTTGACGTGTACTTGTGGAGCTGTGACTGATGAGCGAATAATTTATACCCTTTTTGGCATTATTTTTACATAGTTTTTAGTATGTTTTAGTTACTTTTTATTATGTTTTTATTAATTTTTATGCAAAAATCAAATTTCTAGACTTTAGTATGAGTTTGTGTATTTTTCTATGATTTCAGGTATTTTCTGGCTGAAATTGAGGGACCTGAGCAAAAATCTGATTCCGAGGCTAAGAAAGGACTGCAGATGCTGTTGGATTTTGACCCTCCTGCACTCGAAATGAATTTTCTAGAGTTACAGAAGTCCAATTTGCGCGCTCTCAATTGCGTTGGAAAGTAGACATCTTGGTCTTTCCAGAAATATATAATAGTTTATATTTTGTCCGAGATTTGATGGTCCAAACTGGCGTTGAAATCCAGCCAAAAACTTTCTGGCGTAAAACGCCAGAACTGGCACCTTTCTTGGCGTTAAACGCCCATTTTGGCACCCAGGGTGATGTTTAACTCCAACTTAAGGCATATGCACGTGAAAGCTTGAAAGCTCAGCCCAAACACTCACCAAGTGGGTCCCGGAAGTGGATTACTGCACTATCTGCACTTAGTTACTCATTTTCTGTAAACCTAAATTACTAGTCTAGTATAAAAACTACTTTTAGAGATTCATTTTGCAACTCATGACAATTTTATTCCATATTGTATCTCTGACGGCATGAGTCTCGAAACCCCATTGGTGGGGGTGAGGAGCTCTGCTGTTTCTCAATGGATTAATGCAATTACTACTGTTTTCTATTCAATCACGCTTGATTCTATTCTAAGATACTCACTCGTACTTCAATCTGGAGAAGATGATGATCCGTGACACTCATCATTATTCTCACATTTATGAACGCGTGCTTGACAACCACTCCCGTTCTATCTGAGCTCAACGTAGTCATTGGGCGACAGCTTGAGTGCGTATCTCTTGGGTCTCTGATCCACGGACCGAGTCCGTGAGATCAGAACCTTCGTGGTATAGGCTAGAACCAATTGGCAGCATTCCTGGGATCCGAAAAGTCTAAACCTTGTCTGTGGTATTCCGAGTAGGATCTGGGAAGGGATGACTATGACGAGCTTCAAACTCACGAATGTTGGGAACAGTGACAGTGTGCAAAAGGATAGAGAGATCCTATTCCGACGCTAGTGAGAACCGACAGATGATTAGCCGTGCGGTAGCTGTACCTGGTATTTTTCATCCGAGATGAGAAATCCGACAGTTGATTAGCCGTGCAGAGACCGTGCCTAGTATTTTTCACTGAGAGGATCATACAGCCTGCCATGGAAGGAAACCATGCGTGTTTGGAGAAGAAGACAGTAGGAAAGCAGAGATTCAGATGACAAAGCATCTCCGGAACCTCAACCTGTTCCTCATTACTGAATCACAAGTATCATTTATTTTATGTTATTTACTTTTCATAAACAAAATCATTTTTATCATTAATCTCCTGACTAAGATTTACAAGATAACTATAACTTGCTTCAAGCCGACAATCTCCGTGGGATCGACCCTTACTCACGTAAGGTATTACTTGGATGACTCAGTGCACTTGCTGGTTAGTTGTGCGGAGTTGTGAAAAGTGTGATCACAATTTTGTGCACCAAGTTTTTGACGCCGTTGCCAGGGATTGTTCGAGTTTGGACAACTAACGGTTCATCTTGTTGCTTAGATTAGGAAAAATTTTATCTTTTTGGTTTAGAGTCACAAAAATTGAGTCTTTTATTATTGTTTTTGGTTAAAATTTTAAAATTCTTATTTTCTTTTTCTAGATTATTTTCGAAAATTTTTAAAATCAATAACCTCATAATTGAGTCTTCTGTTTGAGTTTAGTTTCATGTTCTAAGTTTGGTGTCAATTGCATGTTATTATTTTTTTTTTCATATTTTCGAGTTTTATGTTCATTGTTCTTTCTTGATCTTCAAGTTGTTCTTGTTTATTTTCCTTGTTTGATCTTTAGTTTTTCTTATTTTGTGTCTTTCCTTGTTTTTCTTGTGCATTTTCGAATTATTAGTGTCCAAAGTATAAAAAAAAAGTTTAAGTTTGGTGTCCTTTGTGTTTTTATTTTCTTAAAGATTTCTAAAATTTGTTCTTGGTGTTCATCTTGATCTTTAAAGTGTTCTTGGTGTTCAGTTTATTGTTTTTCTCTTTCCTCATTAAATTCAAAAATATATTTTCTCTTTATTTTAATTGAATTTTTGAATTTTTATTTTAAAAATTCAGATTTTTATTTTTATTTTATCTTATCTTAGTTTTAAATTTCAAAAATTTCAAATCTTTTTCAAAAATCATATCTTTTTCAAAATCTTATTTTATCTTATTTCAAATTTCAAATTCCAAATTTCAAATTTGAAAATCTTTTATAAAAAAATTTTCAGAATCTTTTTCTTCTTTCCTATAATTTTCGAATTATTTGTCCTATTTCAGTATCTTGATTGAAAAATTTTAAGTTTGGTATTGCCTTGTTAAGAAAGTTTTAATCTTTAAAATTTTTAAAATCATATCTTTTTCAAATCTCTTCTTTTAATTATTTTCTTACAAGTATCTTTAATTTTAAGACATATCTTTTTCAAAACTTCCTAACCACTTTCTCTCTCTTCATTTTTCGAAAATCATATCCAAAATTTTTCAAAATCCTTTTAATTAATTAGTCTTTTTAGTATTCAAATTTTTTTTTATTATTTTCCTTCTCTTTTAGTTTTTGAAACTTATATTCTATTTTCTAATTATTTTATTTTATTTTATTTCTTTTAATTCGATTTATCCCTAATTAAATAAAATAAAAACAAAAATATATTTTATTTGCAATCCATATCATCTCCCTTTTTCCATCATGGACCTAAGTGGAAATGAACAGTCTAGAAGGACTCTGGTGTCATATGCTAACCCCACTACTGCTGCATATGGGAGTAGTATCTGTATACCCCCATAAGAGCCAGCAATTTTGAGCTAAACCCTCAGCTCATTATCATGGTGCAGCAAAATTGCCAGTATTCCGGTCTTCCACAGGAAGAACCTACTGAGTTTCTGGCACAGTTCTTACAAATTGCTGACACAGTACATGATAAGGAAGTAGATCAGGATGTCTACAGATTATTACTGTTTCCATTTGCTGTAAAAGATCAAGATAAGAGGTGGTTAAATAACCAACCCACAGCAAGCATAAGAACATGGAAACAGTTATCAGACAAATTCCTGAATCAATATTTCCCTCCAAAAAGGATGACACAGCTAAGACTGGACATCCAAGGCTTTAAACAAGAGGATAATGAATCTCTTTATAATGCCTGGGAGAGGTACAGAGGGATGCTAAGAAAATACCCATCTGAAATGTTTTTAGAGTGGGTGCAGTTAGACATCTTCTACTACGGGCTTACAGAAAAGGCCCAGATATCTCTAGACCACTCAACTGGTGGATCTATACACATGAGAAAGATAATTGAAGAGGCTCAAGAACTCATTGATACAGTTGCTAGAAATCAGCATCTGTACTTAAGTAGTGAGTCCTCCCTGAAAGAAGAGGCTAAAGCAGTATCCACTGAACTTAGTCCTCAAGAACAAGTTGTTGAACTCAATCAGCAATTACTTATTATAACAAAACAGTTAGCAGAATTTAAAGAGATGCTCTAAGACACTAAAAATGCTAACAAGAATATGGAAGCACAATTGAATCAGACAAGACAGCAGCTATCTAAACAGATAACAGAAGAATGCTAAGCTGTTTAATTAAGGAGTGGAAAGACATTGAATGTATGAACTCAATGCAGCAGAAAACCAAGAAAGGAACAACTGACAGAGGATAACCAAACCACTGTCCAAAATCCCTCTGAGGACAGTAAGAGCCCAGAGAGGAATGATTCTGGCGTTCAAACGCCAGAAAAGGGTGGACAGTTGGCATTAAACGCCCAAAGGATGGACAATTCTGGCGTCCAAGCGCCAGAAAAGGGTGGCAATCTGGCGTTAAACACCCAGGCAGCCCCCAATTCTGGCGTTCAAACGCCAATAAGGGATCAGACACCTGCAAGTGCTGATAACAACCCCTTTGGGCAGGCTTCTCCAACCACTTCTGTAGGAAGTAAACCTGCAGCAACTAAGGTTGAAGAATATAAAGCCAAGATGCCTTATCCTCAGAAACTCCGCCAAGCGGAACGGGATAAACAATTTTCCTGCTTTGCAGACTATCTCAGAACTCTCAAAATAAAGATTCCATTTGCAGAGGCACTTGAGCAAATACCCTCTTATGCTAAGTTCATGAAAGAGATCTTAAGTCATAAGAAGGATTGGAGAGAAACTGAAAAAGTTTTCCTCACTGAAGAATGCAGTACATTCATTCTAAAAAGCTTACCAGAGAAGCTTAGAGATCCCGGAAGCTTTATGATACCATGCACATTAGAGGATACTTGTATCAAGACAGATCTATGTGATCTTGGGGCAAGTATCAACCTAATACCTGCATCCACTATCAAAAAGCTTGGCTTGACTGATGAAGTTAAACCAACCCGGATATGCCTCTAACTTGCTGATGGCTCCATTAAGATCCCATCAGGCATAATTGAGGACATGATTGTCAAGGTTGGGCCGTTTGCCTTTCCTACTGACTTTGTAGTGCTAGAAATGAAGGAGCACAAGAGTGCAACTCTCATTCTAGGAAGACCTTTCCTAGCAACTGGACGAACCCTAATTGAAGTCCAAAAATGGGAGATAACCCTAAGAGTCAATAAGGATGAGTTTAAGTTGAATGCTGTAAAAGCTATGCAGCATCCAGACACATTAAAAGACTGCCTAAGCACTGACATTATTGACTCCCTGGTGGAAGAGGTCAATATGACTGAGAGTCTCGAATCAGAGCTAGAGGACATTTTTAAACATGATCAGCCTGATATGGAGGAACCAGAGAAAATAGAAGAACCTCTGAAAACTCCTCAGGAAAAGGAAAAGCCTACTAAACCCGAGCTCAAACCACTACCACTCTCCTTGAAATATATATTTCTGGGAGAAGATGACACTTTTCCCGTGATCATAAGCTCTGCTTTAGAGCCACAGGAAGAGAAAGCACTAATTCAGGTGCTAAGGACACACAAGACAGCTCTTGGGTGGTCCATAAGTGATCTTAAGGGCATTAGCCCAGCCAGATGCATGCACAAGATCCTATTGGAGGATGATGCTAAACCAGTGGTTCAACCACAGAGGTGGCTAAATCCAGCCATGAAGGAGGTGGTGCAGAAAGAGGTCACTAAGTTACTAGAGGCTGAGATTATTTATCCTATTTCTGATAGCCCCTGGGTGAGCCCTGTCCAAGTTGTCCCCAAGAAGGGAGGCATGACAGTGGTTCATAATGAAAAGAATGAACTGGTTCCTACAAGAACAGTTATAGGGTGGCGTATGTGTATTGACTACAGAAGGCTCAATACAGCCACCAGGAATGATTATTTTCCTTTACCATTCATAGACCAGATGCTAGAGAGACTAGCAGGCCATGAATACTACTGCTTTTTGGATGGCTATTCAGGTTACAACCAAATTGCAGTAGATCCTCAGGACCAAGAGAAAATAGCATTCACATATCTATCTGGAGTATTTGCCTACAGGAGGATGCCATTTGGTCTGTGTAATGCACCTGCAACCTTTCAGAGGTGCATGCTATCTATTTTCTCTGACATGGTAGAGAAATTTCTAGAAGTCTTCATGGATGACTTATCAGTATTTGGAGACTCATTCAGCTCCTGTCTTGACCATCTAGCACTTGTTCTAAAAAGGTGCCAAGAGACTAACCTGGTTTCGAACTGGGAAAAATATCACTTTATGGTGACCAAAGGAATTGTCCTTGGGCACAAGATTTTAAACAAGGGAATAAAGATGGATCAAGCTAAGGTAGAGGTAATTGAAAAATTACCACCACCTGCCAATGTCAAGGGAATCAGAAGCTTTCTGGGGCATGCAGGATTCTATAGGAGGTTCATAAAGGATTTTTCAAAAGTTGCAAAACCTCTGAGCAATCTGCTAGCTGCTGACACGCCATTTGTCTTTGACACAGAGTGTTTGCAGGTGTTTAAAACTCTAAAGGCTAAGCTAGTCACAGCACCAGTCATCTCTGTACCAGACTGGATATTACCATTCGAACTAATGTGTGATGCCAGTGACCATGCCATTGGTGCAATATTGGGACAGAGGCATAACAAGTTTCTGCACGTCATTTATTATGCTAGTTGTGTTTTGAATGACGCACATAAGAATTACACAACCACAGAAAAAGAGTTGCTTGCGGTGGTTTATGACATTGACAAGTTCAGATCTTATTTAGTGGGATCAAAAGTGATTGTGTACACTGACCATGATGCTCTAAAATATCTCCTCACAAAGCAGGATTCAAAACCCAGACTCATAAGATGGGTGTTACTTCTGCAAGAGTTTGATATAGAAATAAGAGACAGAAAGGGGACAGAGAACCAAGTAGCAGATCACCTGTCCCGAATAGAACCAGTAGCAGGAGCGTCCCTCCCCCCTACTGAGATCTCTGAAACCTTCCCGGATAAGCGACTCTTTGCCATTCAAGAAGTACCGTGGTTTGCAGACATTGCAAACTATAAAGCTGTGAGATTCATACCCAAAGATTACAGTAAGCAGCAAACAAACAAACTGATTTCTGATGCAAAGTACTACTTATGGGATGAACCATATCTCTTCAAGAGGTGTGCAGACGGAATGATCCGTAGATGTGTGCCTAGAGAAGAGGCACAGAAGATCCTATGGCATTGCCATGGATCACAGTATGGAGGACATTTTGGAGGTGAGCGAACAGCCACCAAGGTTCTCCAATGTGGCTTCTACTGGCCTACCCTCTATAGAGACTCCCGAGAGTTTGTACATAACTGTTACAGTTGACAGAGAGCTGGTAATCTGCTTCACGGTTATGCCATGCCTCAGCAAGGGATCTTAGAGATTGAGTTGTTTGATCTATGGGGTATTGACTTCATGGGGCCTTTCCCACCATCATACTCAAACATTTATATTCTGGTGGCAGTAGACTATGTATCTAAATGGGTAGAAGCAATTGCAACACCCACTAATGATACTAAGACGGTGATGAAGTTCCTCCAGAAGCATATCTTCAGCAGGTTTGGTGTCCCTAGGATACTGATCAGTGATGGAGGCACTCATTTCTGCAATAAATAGCTTGACTCTGCTCTAGTCCGATATGGAATTAACCATAAAGTGGCAACTCCATATCATCCACAGATAAATGGGCAGGCTGAAGTCTCGAATAGAGAACTAAAACGAATCCTGGAACGGACTGTAAGTACCTGTAGAAAGGATTGGGCAAGAGGTCTGGATGATGCTCTGTGGGCATACAGATCAGCATTCAAAACTCTTATAGGAACCTCTCCTACCAGCTGGTGTATGAAAAAGCCTATCATCTGCCAGTAGAACTGGAACACAAGGCCTACTGGGCAACCAGGTTCCTAAACCTTGATGCTAAAGTAGCTGGAGAGAAAAGATTACTCCGGTTGAATGAGCTGGAGGAGTTCAGACTCAATGCTTTCGAAAATGCTAAAATTTATAAAGAGAAAGCAAAAAGATGGCATGACAAAAGGCTGTCATCTAGAGTTTTTGAGCCAGGACAGAAGGTCCTGCTGTTTAACTCTAGGCTAAGATTGTTCCCTGGGAAATTGAAATCCCAATGGAGGGTACCATATGTGATTACAAGTGTGTCACTATATGGTTATGTAGAGCTTCAAGATATTGATTCTGACAAAAAGTTCATTGTTAATGGACAGAGAATCAAACATTATCTTGAAGGCAATGTTGAGCAAGAATGCTCAAAACTGATACTAAATTAAAAGCTCAGTAAAGTCCAGCTAAAGACAGTAAAGAAGCGCTTACTGGGAGGCAACCCAGCCATTGGCAAAAATTAGATATTTATAACAGTTATATAAGTCCATTTAATTTTGTTGCTCATGTTTAGTAATGCTTTTCAGTGAACAAGTCAGGAAAATAAAAGTTCAGAACATAAAGCAGAAGAATCACAGAGAAAAAGGGCTCACTGGCGTTAAAATGCCAGTAAAGCTATCATTCTAGGCGTTAAATGCCAGAATGGGCAACATTTTGGGCATTTAACGCCAGAATTGACAGCATCCTGGGCGTTCAGAAAAACGCCCAACAAAGAAGGATTTCTGGCATTTAACGCCAGCCAGGGTACCTGGCTGGGCGTTAAACGCCCAAAATGGCCACCAGATGGGCGTTAAACGCCATAATGGGTATCATTCTGGGCGTTTAACGCCAGAACAGCAAGGGAAGAGGTAATTTTGTTTCCAATTCAAATTTTTTCATGTTTTAATTCAAAATTTTCTGCATCAAAATATTACAAACATTCATTTTTTTTATTTCCATTCTCAAAAAATTATAATCTTATAAATTCTTTTTCAATTCTTCTCAATTCTTTTTCAAAACTCATTCATCTTTTAAATTTCTTTTCAAATCTTTTTAACTCATTCATATTATCTTTTATTTCTTAGATGCATAAACAAAAATTCAGATTTAACTTCCTCATATCTTTTTCAAATCTTTTTCATATCATGTTTATTTTTTTATCAATCATATCTTTCTATCTTCTCTTTTTCTAAAAGTTCGAAACCCATTCCCTCCCTCCCTTTTAAATCTACATTCGGCCATCCCCTTTTCAACCATCATTCGAATCCTTCTCCCCATCTATTCATCTTCTTCTTTTCTTTTTGCTTGAGGACAAGCAAATCTCTAAGTTTGGTGTGATTTCCGTGATCCCTGAGCCAAAACAAATGAATCTCATGGCTCCCAAAGGAAGACAAACCGCTTCAAGAGGCAAGAAAGAAAGCAATCCAAAGCCACTTTGGATGCATGAGAATTTCTGCACCAAAGAATATACAGACCATTACTTAAAAATTGTGTGCTGAAGATCAGTGATCCCGGAAGTTAGATTCAATCTGAAAGAAGATGAATACTAGAAGATCTAAGAGCATATTCAAAATAGGGGCTGGGAAGTCCTGGCTAATCCTGAGATACATATTGGAAGAAACATGGTCCAGGAATTCTATGCAAATCTGTGGATGACAGAGAAGCAAAGATTAGAGGGAACTGCTTTCTACTCCTTTCGGACTATGGTCAGAGGGAAGATTATTTACTTCTACTTTGATAAAGTGAGAGAAGTTCTCAAACTTCCTCAACTACAAGATGATCCAGAGTCCTTTAATAGGAGAATGGCCAAGGATAAAAGGCTAGATCAAGTTCTAGAGGACATATGCCTCCCTGGAACTAAGTGGATTACCAATTCAAAAGGTGTCCCAAACCAATTAAAGAGATGAGATCTCAAACCAGTTGCTA
This sequence comes from Arachis ipaensis, assembly GCF_000816755.2. Classification (NCBI taxonomy): domain Eukaryota; kingdom Viridiplantae; phylum Streptophyta; class Magnoliopsida; order Fabales; family Fabaceae; genus Arachis; species Arachis ipaensis. Next base: position 35,483,683 of record NC_029791.2, read on the forward strand.
GAGGTTGGCTGGATTTCATTGGGCGTTCTATACTCCCAACCAGCAACCGATCTGAAGTCACTGTCAAGAGGACAATGATGATCTACTGTATTATGTTGGGGAAGGAGGTAGAGATTCATCAGCTGATCCCTGTTGAAATTTACATGTTTGCAAACAAGGAATCCACTGAGGCCAAATTGGCCTACCCAAGCTTGATTAGTCTGCTATGTAAAGATGCGGTGGTAAAGATATGTGTGGATAAATTTATCCCAGTTGAATGCCCAATCACCAAAAAAGTGATGGATGGACCTCAAATTCAAGATAACCTCATCAAGAGGGGGGCGCATGAACTCCTCCCAGAAATTCCTCAATTTGACTATTGGGCCCGCTTAGAAGCATCTGTCACCAAGCTGCAAGAAGCTATGAATCAACTCAAAGAAGAGCAGCAGAATCAAAACAGCATGCTCTGGAAACTTCTCATAGAACAAGAGAAACAAGAGCGTGAAATATAGGAGCTAAAGCGTCAGAAGTTGTCCCTTGAAGAGTTGGATGTCCCACAGATTGAAGGAGCACCTACCCTTCAAAATCAAGGTTGTTGAGTCCTAACTCTGTGATAACTTTTATTGTTAGAAACCTATTCTAAGAGTTACATGAGCATTAGTATTAGAGTCATTTATTTTTATATCTTTAATTTCCTTTCTTTTATTATTATTTTTTTACTTTTATGTTTATTTTGTGTCTTATTTTTATTACATGATCATTAAAGTTTGGAGTCTATGTCTTAAAAGCTATGAATGATTCCATGAATCCCTCACCTTTCTTAAATGAAAAATTGTTTTATTTGCAAAAGAACAAGAAGTGCATAATTTCGAAAATTATCTTGAAGCTAGCTTAATTATTTTGATGTGGTGGCAATACTTTTTGTTTTCTGAATGAATGCTTGAACAGTGCATATTTTTTATAGTAAAATTTATGAATGTTAAAATTTTTGGCTCTTGAAAGAATAATAAAAAAAGAAAAATGTTATTGATAATCTGAAAAATCATAAAATTGATTCTTGAAGTAAGAAAAAGCAGTGAAAAACACAAAGCTTGCAAAAAAAATGGCGAAAAATAAATGAAAAAGAAAGGAAAAGAAAAAAAAGGCAAGCAGAAAAAGCCAACAACCCTTTAAACCAAAAGGTAAGGGTAAAAAAAAGGATCCAAGGCTTTGAGCATTAATGGATAAGAGGGCCCGCAGGAATAAAATCCTGGCCTAAGCGGCTAAATCAAGCTGTCCCTAACCATGTGCTTATGGCGTGAAGGTGTCAAGTGAAAAGCTTGAGACTGAGCGGTTAAAGTCGTGATCCAAAGTAAAAAGAGTGTGCTTAAGAACTCTAGACACCTCTAACTAGGGACTCTAGCAAAGTTGAGTCACGATCTGAAAAGGTTCACCCAGTTATGTGTCTGTGGCATTTATGTATCCGGTGGTAATACTGGAAAACAAAATGCTTAGGGCCACGGCCAAGACTCATAAAGTAGCTGTGTTCAAGAATCAACATACTGAACTAGGAGAATCAATAACACTATCTGAATTCTGAGTTCCTATGGATGCCAATCATTCTGAACTTCAAAGGATAAAATGAGATGCCAAAACTGTTCAGAAGCAAAAAGCTACTAGCCCCGCTCATCTAATTGAGACTAAGCTTCATTGATATTTTTGAATCTTATTGCATATTCTCTTCTTTTTATCTTATTTTTTTTTAGTTGCTTGGGGACAAGCAACAATTTAAGTTTGGTATTGTGATGAACGGATAATTTATATCCTTTTTGGCATTGTTTTTACATAGTTTTTAGTATGTTTTAGTTACTTTTTATTATGTTTTTATTAATTTTTATGCAAAAATCACATTTCTGGATTTTACTATGAGTTTGTGTGTTTTTTTGTGATTTCAGGTATTTTCTGGCTGAAATTGAGGGACCTGAGCAAAAATCTAATTCCGAGGCTAAGAAAGGACTGCAGATGCTGTTGGATTCTGACTCTCCTGCACTCGAAATGGATTTTATGGAGCTATAGAAGCCCAATTGGCACCCTTATACCTGCGTTGGAAAGTAGACATCTTGGGCTTTCTAGCAATATATAATAGTCTATATTTTGTCTAAGATTTGATGGCCCAAACTGGCGTTAAAAGCCAGCCAAAAACTTTCTGGCGTAAAACGCCAGAACTGGCACCTTTCTTGGCGTTAAACGCCCATTTTGGCACCCAGGGTGGCGTTTAACTCCAACTTAAGGCATATACACATGAAAGCTTGAAAGCTCAGCCCAAACACTCACCAAGTGGGTCCCGGAAGTGGATTACTGCACTATCTTCACTTAGTTACTCATTTTTTGTAAACCTAAATTACTAGTCTAGTATAAAAACTACTTTTAGAGATTCATTTTGCAACTCATGACAATTTTATTCCATATTGTATCTCTGACGGCATGAGTCTCAAAAACCCATTGGTGAGGTGAGGAGCTCTGCTGTGTCTCAATGGATTAATGCAATTACTACTGTTTTCTATTCAACCACGCTTGATTCTATTCTAAGATACTCACCCGTACTTCAATCTGGAGAAGATGATGATCTGTGACACTCATCATTATTCTCACATTTATGAACGCGTGCCTGACAACCACTCCCATTCTATCTGAGCTCAACGTAGTCATTGGGCGACAGCTTGAGTGCGTATCTCTTGGGTAACTGATCCACGGACCGAGTCTGTGAGATCAAAACCTTCGTGGTATAGGCTAGAACCAATTGGCAGCATTCCTGAGATCCGAAAAGTCTAAACCTTGTCTGTGGTATTCTGAGTAGGATCTGGGAAGGGATGACTGTGACGAGCTTCAAACTCACGAATGTTGGGCACAGTGACAGATGATTAGTCGTGCGGTAGCTGTACCTGGTATTTTTCATCCGAGACGAGAAATTCGACAGTTGATTAGCCGTGCAGAGACCGTGCCTGGTATTTTTCACTGAGAGGATCATACAGCCTGCCATGGAAGGAAGCCATGCGTGTTTGGAGAAGAAGACAGTAGGAAAGCAGAGATTCAGATGACAGAGCATCTCCGAAACCTCAACTTGTTCCTCATTACTGAATCACAAGTATCATTTATTTTATGTTATTTACTTTTCATAAACAAAATCATTTTTATCATTAATCTCCTGACTAAGATTTACAAGATAACCATAGCTAGCTGAAAAAGGACTGCAGATGCTGTTGGATTCTGACCTCCCTGCACTCAAAGTGGATTTTCTGGAGCTACAAAAGCCCAATTTGCATGCTCTCAATTTCGTTGGAAAGTAGACATTCTAGGCTTTCCAGCAATATATAACAGTTCATACTTTGTCTGAGATTTGATGGCCCAAACAGGCATTCCAAGTCAGCTCAAGAATTCTAGCGTTTAACGCCGGAACTGGCATAAAAACTGGAGTTAAACGCCCAAATTGGCACAAAAGCTGGCGTTTAACTCCAAGAAAAGTCTCTACACATGAAAGCTTCAATACTCAGCCCAAGCACACACCAAGTGGGCCCCAGAAGTGGATTTTTACATTAAACACCCTAGCTTACTCATTTTCTGTAACCCTAGGTCACCAGTTTACTATAAAAACTACTTTTAGTGATTCATCTTGTACCTCATGACACTTTACACGTTTCTTGTTGTGTTCTCTACGGCATGAGTCTCTAAACCCCATTGTTAGGGGTGAGGAGCTCTGTTGTCCTCATGAATTAATGCAATTACTACTGTTTTCCATTCTATCACGCTTGCTTCTATTCTAAGATATTCATTCTCACCTATGAATGCGTGCCTGATAACCATCTCTGTTCTACCTTAGATTGAATGCATATCTCTTAGCCTCATGATTCAGATCAGAGTCTTCGTGGTATAAGCTAGAATTATTGGCAGCCATTCCTGAGATCCGGAACGTCTAAACCTTGTCTGTGGTATTCTGAGTAGGATCTAGGAAGGGATGGCTGTGACGAGCTTCAAACTCGTGATTGTTGGGCGTGTGACAGACGCAAAAGGATCAATGGATCCTATTCCAGCATGATCGAGAACCGACAGATGATTAGTCGTGCGGTGACAGCGCATTGGGAACGTTTTCACTGAGAGGACGGGAAGTAGCCATTGACAACGGTGATGCCCAACATAAAGCTTGCCATGGAAGGAGCCTTGTGTGCATGAAGAAGAAGATAATAGGAAAGCAGAGATTCAGAAGACAAAGCATCTCCAAAGCCTCAACCTGTTCTTCATTACATAACAAGTATTTATTTCATGTTCTTTTACTTTTACAATTAAATCTGAGAATTATTGATATCCTGACTAAGAGTTACAAGATAGCCATAGCTTGCTTCAAGCTGACAATCTCCGTGGGATCGACCCTTACTCACGTAAGGTATTACTTGGACGACCCAGTGCACTTGTTGGTTAGTTGTGCGGAGTTGCAAAAGTGTGATTGTAATTTCGTGCACCAATGGCACACCTTGCAACCTTACTATCTCCTTGATATACAATCTTGCCAACTCCTCCATAGAAGAATTCACTCGGATAGGCAGGAAATGAGCAGATTTTGTTAAGCGATCCACGATCACCCAAATCGCATCAAATCTCAACCTAGTACTCGGTAAACCGGTCACAAAGTCCATTGTAATTCCTTCCCACTTCCACTGAGGAATCTTAAGTGGCTGTAACATTTCCGACGATTTCTGATGCTCTATCTTCACCTTCTGGCATGTCAGGCACTTGGATACCACTGTTGCTACATCACCCTTCATCCCAAGCCACCAGAACATCTTCTTCAAGTCATAATACATCTTTGTGCTTCCAAGATGAATAGAAAATTCACTATTATGAGCTTTCGACAATAAGTCTTGTCTCAAACTCCCGACATCCGGTATACAAATCCTTCCCTTATATCTCCATAATCCTTCACCATTGGTGCGGGCAGAAATTGGCGAATTAAAAATTGTTAAAATATATACGTTGCAAGTATAGTTCTTAATTCGCCAGAAATCCGCCTATCAATTTAGAAAGATGTCACAGAAAATTGAAATTAAAATACTGGGAGTATGAATCCCAGGTTGTCTCCCAACGAGTTGCAGAAAAGTGTGCTATTTTATTAATCAGAGGTTTTCAAAAAGGTTTGAATTGGGCAAACAGGAAATTAAATTGGTGAAATTGAATAATATAAATAAAAGCCTTGACTGGGAATTGATTAGTTGGAATCCCTATTATTGTTGGAATACTCTCAAGATTAATTGACAATTAAAGGTTATCCTGTTTTGTTATCCTTCACTAGGTGAAGGAAAGTTAAACAAGTTGGAATGCTACGTCCGTTCACAAGTTGCAATCCACTTAATTAAAAGGGATTGGTGTTAGTGATTAGAAGGCAATCCAACCATAAACCCAATTACAATTTTTCTTTCAAGCCTTCCAACTCAAGGGTTCCTTTCAATTAATTCCCCATCAAGTTAGGGAACTACTCACTCATTGTAAAGGTAAAATTCATAGCATATGAAAAGGAATTAAAGAAATACATTGTAAATAAAAATTAAAATAGTCAATTAAAAATAAAAGTGATCCTTGTATTAAATAATCCTAAGAATATTCCAATGGTAAAATTAAACAAAGCAAAGAACATGGAAGAGTAAACCAAGTAAAGAAAACGAACTAGAATGACGAAGTCTTGATGAGATAATAACTCTTCTCTGTGTTCCAATGCAAAGAGCAATCGCAAATTAAATCCTAAGAACTATGAATGTCTAGAGAGAAAACCTAGAGGAGGAGTAAAAACTAGATCTAAAAACTAAAACTGTGTAGAATGATTGTTCTTCTTGGTTTCTGCATGTTCTCTGGCTCTAGTCTGCTGTTCTGGGCCGAAAACTGGGTCAAAATAGGGTCCAAAATTGCCCCCAGCGATTCTGCAAATTATGCAGATCGTGCATGCCACGCGATCGCGTCGCTCATGCGAACTCGTCATTCGCGTTTCGCTTCACCACGCGGGCGCGTCGTCCATGCCTCCGCATCGCTCGTGCTTTTCCATTTCGCGCGATCACGTCATCCATGCGGCCGCGTCACTGCGATTTGATCTTCTCCGCGCGGTCGCATCGTCCATACGGCCGCGTCGCTTCTCGCTGGTTTTCTCCTCAATTTCTTGTGTTCCTTCCATTTTTGCTAGCTTCCTTTCTAATCTCCAACTCATTCTTGCCCTATAAAGCCTGAAACGCTTAACACACAGATCACGGCATCGAATGGAATAAAGGAGAAGTAAAATATATAATTAAAAGTCTCTAGGAAGCAGTTTTCACTCATGTAATAATTTCAGGAAGGAAATATAAATGCATGCTATTTTAATGAATAAGTGGGTCAGGATCATGATAAAACCACACAATTAAACACAATATAAACTATAAAATAGTGGTTTATCAACCTCCCCACACTTAAACATTAGCATGTCCTCATGCTCAATTGAAGGAGATAAAATAAACAAGTATGAACATGTAGAAACTCATGCAATGCAATGCAATCCTATATATATGAATGCAACTATATGATTCTTGCCCACTTGATCAATAGTAAATAAGTTCTTCAAAACAATTACAAATCAAATTCCACTAATTTTATCATTATACAGTAAGACAGATAAAAGTGCAAGAAGATAGCTCATGAAAGCAGGGAACATAGAAATTCAAGCATGGAACCTTCACTGATGGTGTATGTACACTCTAGTCTCTCTATTGTATAGGGTAATCACTCTATCCTTCTCTAATCATGCTTTCTAATTTTTTTGTTCTTCTCCTAACCAATCAACAACATTTAACATACCAATGCAAACATCATGAGGTCTTTTCAAGGTTGTAACGGGGCCAAGGTAAGGGTAAGGATGCATATATGGCTAAGTAAGCTTATAATTTGAATCTTTAATTAACCCAAGCTTTAACATAACCTATATACATACTCTATATAACTTTAGAATTCACACCTAGCTACCCAGAAATTTCCTTTCACTTTCCATACTCATGTTTCAACTCTTATTTTTAATTTTTATCATACATGCATTGACTTTTGAATTCTTAAATTAGGGTAATTTTGTCCCCTTATTTATTTATTAGATATTTTTGGATTTTTTTTAAACATAGAAACATAAGAATAAACATAGCTTATCAAAGCACATAGATTTTTTATTCTTATAGTTTCACATGAGTAGGTATCCAAATTCCTATTAAATTATCATGATACATTCCCTTAATAACTTTTGTTCCCACAATTTCCCATACTTATCTAGAACACACAATTCTATCTTAAGCTAACCAAAGATTCAATTTGGGATATACAATTATTTTTTCGCTTAAGGCTAGTAATGTGGTGAAATATAGAACAAATGGGATTTAAAGGCTCAAAGTGGTTAATAAAGGTAATTGAAAAGGGTAGGCTTAATTTGGATAAGTGAGTTTAAACAAATAATGGCCTCAGTCATATGCAAACATACAAATATAATAAATATTGGACATATAAGATAAAACAAAATATAGATTACAATCATAGAGAAGTAAACACACAAGAATAAAATAATTATGGTTAAATAATGTAACCATGCATAAAGGCTCAAATCTTCACAGGTTGTGTGTTCTTTAGCTCAAACATCATGTTCCAAATACAACTTCAAGCAAATTTATCATAAAAATGTGAAAAATTAGTGAAATTTTGTTCCAAAGATAGAGTCTTAGAAGAGACTTATTGTCTTTTCAATCAAGTAGAGCATGCATGCAACTAACCTATTACTATGCAATTTGTCCTATTCTATAAAAGAAAGAAAAACTAACTAAAATATCCTAATTTATTGGTGCTAGAGAAGAGAAATTACCTCCGGAAGTCAGGTACTGACCGACCTCCCCACACGTAAGGCTTTGCACCGTCCTCGGTGCCATCTGTCAGGAACAGGGGTGGGCTGGTTGCAGTATCTCCACAGTTGGGACCGTCATGGCTCCCTGTGCTGGTAAAAGAAGTGGAGTCCGGGGTGTCTGAGTCCTTGAAGTGTCCCTTGAGTAGCTCCTTGAGATGTTTGAATCGGCGCTCGTTACGGCGCTCTCTTAACTTCACTTTCTGTTCTTGCTGATCCAATCTTTTGATTATCTGCTGGAGCAGTTCATCTGTTGTAGGTGCTTGTGGTGTTGAAGAAGGAATATCTTCAACTGGAGCAGTAGGAAGGCTTGTAGTGGCTGCTGAAAGTCTGAGGTATTTTCTATTAGGGACATACTGATCATCCCGTGGGAGCATGGCTTTGGTGTCTCCAGCTCTGTAGGAGACTCCGGATGCTGAGATAAGATCTGAGACCAAGGTGGGAAAAGGTAAGTTGCCCGCAATTTGTACGTGTCCCATGGCATTCCAGATATGTCTTGGTAGATTTAGAGGCTGGTCTGTAAGGATGCACCATAGTAGAAAGGCCATGTCCGCAGTGAAGGAAGACTCGTGAGTGCTCGGAAAGACGTAATGGGACATGATCTGTGCCCATACGCGAGCCTCCAAGGTAAGTGCTGAAGCCAATATACCCTTAGGGCGGGTACGATAGTATCCGTAGATCCAACGGCTGCCAGGTAGTGCGATAACTCTGAGAACAGCTTCCCAGTCAAATTGGTACATCTGGCGCTTGAGTGCGGCTTCTTGAAAGGCGTCCAATCCTTCTGGAATAGGGGGAAGACCTAAAGCTTTTTGAATAGCCTCTTCTGTAATGGGGACTTGCTTCTGACGGACAAAGACAGACTGCAGGGTAGGCAGGTAGAAGTTAGAGTAGAACTCGACTACCCAAGAAAGATTGGCCTGTTTCTGTTGTCTTTGTAGGAAACCCCATTGTCTTCGTTCAATTTGCGGCTCAACAAAAGTAGCAATATTGGGTGGGAGGATAAGAAGGTGTTCATTGTTGTAACTCCTTTCAGCTAGAATAGGGAACATCTGCTCACAGTAGCGATTTAGAAATCGCGCAGTGTCCTTTACTGGAAAGGCTTTCTCCTTTTCATCAACCTTTATGATCCTCTTAACTCTTTTTGTTGAGAGCTTGACTGCAGTTGAAGAAGGCTCTGCAACTAGTGCTCTTTTAGTTCCTCTTCTTGCTGGAGGTTTGGGAGTAGCTTTCTCTTTTCCTTTCTTGGTGGCCATCCTGAAAAAGGGAAGAGAAAGTAAACTAAATTCAAAGAGGTATATAGCAAGGAAGAGAATGGAAAAGGTGGTGATGGATGCACATTAGGAGGTAACTGACATTAACACACGCTCATGAGTACATGTGAAAAGTCATCAAAGGAAGATAGCTAGTGCATATAGTGACAAGTGAATGCAAGGTGTTTATTGGCATGCCGGAAAAGGGCATGAGTAGCATAGACCAAGCAGTACTTTGTAACAAACCATCAAGTTTGTATTGACAATTAAATTCAATTAATATAATAGTAAAGGAAATTTGTGAAAAGCAAGCATTGAATATTAGAATAACATAGAGAAGTGCATAATGCCATATGGGCTTTTTCACAAACACATAGCATGCAAGGTAAATAAAGAATAGAAAGTATTAAAGTGAACATGCAAGCGACCCTTTAAAGAAAATAATATATAATTGTCAAGCAATTTGCAACAATTCACAAGCATCTAAGGAAGAATAAGGACTCAAATAAAATTCTAACACCATGTAAAAAGGAAAGAAGAAGAAAGAAAATATGAATAATGAAAAAAAAAGGAAAGAAAAGAAAATAACATATAAAATAAGAAGAATGAGAGTAAAGGAAAGAGGGAAGAAGAAAATAAAACCTTGGTAATAGAGGTGAGAGAGATAGAGAGTGAAAGGTGAGATATAAGGAAGAAGGGAGGAGGAAGAAATAAGGAGGGAAAAGAAAAATTAGGATTTAGAGAAGAGAAAGATATGATATTTGGCAAAAGTAGGAAAACTGTGCGCCGCAAGCGACGCGATCGCATGGGCCATGCAGTCACACGACTTGCGCTTAAGGTGATGGACGCGGTCGCATCGGTCACGCGGTCGCGTGACCCAGTTTGTGCCAGTGGCGCGAGGGTTGCCTCGCACTCGCACAACTCTCTGTTCAAAATCATTAAATGCCAAATTTTAGGTGACGCGATCGCATGGGGCATGCTATCGCGTGAGTGGGCAGTTGATGGGGTACGACGTGGCCGCGTGGGGCACGTGGTCACGTGAGGGGGATTGCGCGTCCAGCGCCAGCCCAGCACCACTCTAGCACAACTTTCAGTTGTGCACTCTTTCTACGTCGAAAAGCAGGGCACGCGGTCGCGTGGGGCACGCGGTCGCGTGGGGCACGCGGTCGCGTGGGAGGTCATTATGCCCATACGACGCGGACGCGTTGGCGACGCGGTCGCGTGGGCTGATTTGTGCCACTAGCACTCCTCCAGCCACGCTCCAGCATGACTCTCTGTTCGTTTTTTATTTTTCTC
>NC_029791.2:35494298-35506640 GCF_000816755.2 Arachis ipaensis
ATAAAGAGAAGAGTTATTGAATATGAAAAACTAAAAATAAAGAAAAAAACGATCATACCATGGTGGGTTGTCTCCCACCTAGCACTTTGCTTTAACGTCCGTAAGTTAGACGCTCCACTAGCTCAATCTTCTGCTATGTGGGGATCTTCCAAGAGGAAGATCTCAAGCTCCTTGTTTTTCTGCATCTTCTCGCCATGGTATAGCTTTAGGCATTGTCCATTAACTTTGATAAGTTCAGAACTTGAAGGATGACTTAGGTGATAAACTCTGTACGGTTCGGCCTTCTCTACTCTGTATGGACCTTCCCATCTGGATCTCAACTTGCCTGGCATGAGCCTCAGACGAGATTTCTAAAGGAGGACTAAATCCTCAGGTTGGAACTCTTTCCTCTTGATGTGCTGATCATGTGCAGCCTTCACCTTTTCCTTGTATAGTCTTGAGTTCTCATAAGCTTCTAGGCGAAGGCTTTCCAGTTCTTGCAGTTGCAACTTCCTTTCAGCTCCGGCGTTCTCCATCCCCATGTTGCACTCCTTGACTGCCCAAAAGGCTTTGTGCTCTACCTCAACAGGAAGATGACAAGCTTTTCCATAAACTAAGCGGAACGGACTCATCCCAATGGGTGTTTTGTATGCTGTTCTGTATGCCCAGAGTGCATCTTGTAGCATGGTGCTCCAGTCTCTTCTATGAGGTTTGACTATCTTCTGCAAGATACGCTTTATTTCTCTGTTTAACACCTCGGCTTGCCCATTGGTCTGAGGATGGTATGCTATCGCAACCTTATGAATTATCCCATGCTTCTTCATTAGTCCTGTTAGTCTCCTGTTACAAAAATGGGTGCCTTGATCGCTCACGATTGCTCGTGGTGATCCAAAGCGACAGATAATATGGTTTCTCACAAAGGAAACAACAGTTTTAGCATCATCAGTGCGGGTAGGAATTGCTTCCACCCATTTGGAAACGTAGTCCACAGCTAATAATATATAAAGATAACCATTAGAATTTGGAAATGGACCCATGAAGTCAATGCCCCAAACATCAAAAATTTCACAGAAAAGCATAATTTGTTGAGGCATCTTATCCCTCCTGGATATATTACCAAATTTTTGGCATGGGGGGCAAGATTTACAAAATTCAGCAGCGTTTCTAAAAAGAGTAGGCCACCAGAATCCACAGTCCAAGATTTTTCTAGCAGTTCTTTGAGGGCCAAAATGTCCTCCACTCTCAGATGAGTGACAGGCCTCTAAGATGGACTGGAATTCTGATTGAGGCACACACCGTCTAATTACCTGATCACCGCCACATCTCCATAAATATGGGTCATCCCATATATAATATTTAGACTCGCTTTTCAGCTTGTCTCTTTGATGCTTAGAAAAGTTAGGAGGAAATGTGTGGCTAACTAGATAATTAGCTACATGTGCATACCAGGGAGATACCTCAGATACTACTTACAGGTTATCAAATGGAAAATTATCATCTATAGGAGCAGAATCACCCTTAATGTGCTCAAGGCGACTCAAGTGGTCTGCCACTAAATTCTGGTTACCACTCCTATCCTTTATTTCTAAATCAAATTCTTGTAATAGCAGTATCCAACGTATAAGCCTTAGTTTGGACTCCTTTTTAGATAATAGATACTTTAAAGCTGTATGGTCCGAATACACTACTACTCTAGTACCAAGTAAATAAGCTCATAATTTATCCAAAGCAAAAACAATAGCAAGAAGCTCTTTTTCAGTAGTAGTATAATTGGACTGGGCAGCGTCTAAAGTCTTAGACGCATAAGCTATAACAAAAGGGTCCTTACCTTCACGCTGAGCCAGCGCTGCTCCTCCTGCATGGTTGGAAGCATCGCACATGATTTCAAATGGCTGGCTCCAGTCTGGTCCTCTCACGATTGGAGCTTGAGTCAGGGCGGCTTTCAACTTATCAAACACTTGTTTGTAATCCTTACTGAACTCGAACTCAATATCCTTCTGTAGTAATCTGGATAAGGGAAGTGCTACCTTACTAAAGTCCTTAATAAATCTCCTATAAAAACCTGCATGGCCAAGGAACGAACGGACTTCCCTCACAGAAGAGGGATAAGGTAAACTAGAAATAACATTCACCTTTGCTGGGTCTACAGAAATGCCACTATTAGATACCACATGTCCTAATACAATCTCTTGTTTTACCATAAAATGACATTTTTCAAAATTCAATACAAGGTTTGTATTAACACATCTATCTAATACTCTAGATAATCCATCTAAGCAAAGGCTAAAAGAATCACCATAAACACTAAAATCATCCATAAAAACCTCTATACAGTCCTCAATAAGATCAGAGAAAAGACTCATCATACACCTTTGGAAAGTAGCTGGTGCATTGCACAAGCCAAAGGGCATTCTCTTGTAAGCATAAGTCCCAAAAGGACATGTAAAAGTGGTATTTTCCTGATCCTCAGGAGCTATATGAATCTGAAAATAACCTGTGTAACCATCTAAAAAGCAATAATGTGATTTACTTGACAGGTGATCCAGCATTTGATCAATAAATGGAAGTGGGTAGTGATCCTTACGGGTAGCTTGGTTGAGATGCCTGTAATCGATGCAGACTCTTCAAGCATTTTGAACTCTAGTTGCTATGAGCTCTCCATGCTCATTCTTCACTGTAGTGACTCCAGACTTCTTGGGCACCACTTGTACTGGGCTAGCCCATTCACTGTCTGAAATGGGGTAGATGATACCTGCTTCCAGTAGTCTGGTCACTTCCTTTTTGATAACTTCCAAGATAGTGGGATTCAATCTTCTTTGGGGTTGAGGGACAGGTCTTGCTCCCTCTTCTAAAAATATTCTGTGCTCACATACTTGAGGGTTGATGCCTACTATGTCTGCCAAACTCCACCCAATTGCTTTCTTATGCCTCCTCAGTACATCAAGTAACTGTTCTTCTTGTTGAGAAGTGAGTTCCCTTGCAATGATAACGGGGAACTTCTGCTCATCTTCAAGATAAGCATATTTGAGATGTGGAGGAAGAGGTTTCAGTTCCAACTTCTGATCATGGGTAGGTTCTGGATTGTCTGGAGCTTGTGAAAATGCTGAGGTGTCCTCATTGTCAGTCAAGAGGGTCCCCACACTTGGACCTTGTCCAATGTGCCTCTCTTCTAACTCTTCCTTGTGGACTTCAGCTACAGTTTCATCTATGACATCACACTGGAAGATAGAATGATCTTCTGGAGGGTTGTTTATGACTCCATTCAGATTGAAGATTACTATATGGCCATCTATTTCAAAAGAGTATATTCCTGAAAAAGCATCCAATTTGAATTTTGATGTCTTTAGGAATGGTCTTCCAAGTAGGATTGATGATGGCTTATCTGAGTCATTATGAGGCATCTCCAAGATATAAAAATTAGTGGGAAATGTAAGCCCTTTAATGTTCACTAAAACATCTTCAGCAACTCCAGCCACTGTAATAATGCTTTTATCTGCTAACACAAAACGAGCTGCCGACCTTTTTAATGGAGGGAGCCTCAAAATATCATATATGGACAAAGGCATTATACTAACACATGCTCCTAAATCACACATGCAATCATAAATTACTACTCCACCAATAGTACAACTAACTATGCAAGGACCTGGGTCACTACACTTCTCAGGTAATCCTCCCATTAAAGCAGATATGGAACTACCTAAAGGAATAGTTTCTAATTCATGAATTTTGTCCTTATGTATACATAAATCTTTTAGAAACTTTGCATATTTAGGTACTTGTTGAATAACATCAAAAAGAGGAACGATTACTGACGTTAGGATTTTTGCCAGTAAAGAAGTTCATAAAAACAGTCGTGTTGTAGATATAGTCTCTAAACCAACAAAATTCCCTTCGTGCAAACATTTTGGTTGTCACAAGTAACAAACCCCTTTAAAATTGATAACCGAGTATTTAAACCTCGGGTCATCTTCTCAAGGAATTGCAGGGAAGTATGTTCTTATTATTGGTTATGCAAAGGTATATTTTGGGGTTTTTGGATCCAGGTAAAAAGTTAGAAAAGCAATGGCAGAGGGAATAAAATAATAACAATAAACATAAACTCTTGGCAAGGTATTAGAAATTGCAAGTCCAGACCAAGTTATCCTTATCAATGATAATGAAAATTGAATCTTAATTCCACTTAGTCAACCTTTACTAAAGTAAAGGAAAGTCAAGGGATTAATTAGTTTGATCTTCGAATCCTATTTATTTCCTAAGAAAAGATTGGGATTATTGAAGTTCAATTCAATTGGCAAGATAACAATTATCAATTATGCTGTTGAATTGTATAACTCCTGAGTTACTGATTTCTTAACCAAAACCAAGAATGTAAAAAGCTAAATATAAATCACAAATCTGAAAATACCTCAATTGCATTAATAAAGAAAATCATAACATGAAAGCCATAAGCCAATTATTCAAAAGATAAATATCAATTAAAGTACTAAGGTGAATAAAAATGGCAACGAAATTAAACAGAAAAGAACATTAAACCTGGGATCGAGAGTCACTCTTAAAACTAAGAGAAGTCCTAAATCCTAATCCTAAGAGAGAGAGGAGAGAACCTCTCTCAAACTAAATCTAAATCATGGAAAGTGAATTATGAGAGCCCCTTTATGAATGGATACATTCCTCCACTTTATAGCCTCTAATCTGTATTTTCTAGGCTGAGAACTGGGTCAGAAACAGTCCAGAATTCGCTGGTCTCGAATTCAACCACGCTGGAATTCCGTCACTGCGACGCGGCCGCATGAAGCACGCGGTCGCGTCGCCTAGCATCAAGGAAACTATGGCCTATTATATATCAAATCGAAGCCCCAGACGTTAGCTTTCCAACACAACTAGAACCGCGTCGTTTGGACCTCTATAGCTAAAGTTATAGCTGTTTGAGTGCGAAGAGGTCAGGCTGGACAGCTTAGTAATTTCTCTAACTTCTTGTATTCCTTCCACTTTTGCATGCTTCTTTTCCATCCTCCAAGCCATTCCTGCCCTATAATCTCTGAAAGCACTTAACACACATATCAAGACATCTAATGGTAATAAGAGAGGATTAATAATAAGCAAATATAAGATCAAAGAAGCATGTTTTCAATCAAAACACATAATTAGGAAGGAAATATAAAACCATGCAAATAGTATGAATAAGTGGGTAAAGAGTTGATAAAATCCACTCAATTAAGCACAAGATAAACCATGAAATAGTGGTTTATCAGTTACTTCAACCTTTTTGAATATTTCTACCATTTTGGGATCGGGTTCCAGCTACTTCCTGGGCTTCTTTATAAGTTGTGGAAATGGAATGGGAGTGGTGTTTTCTGCAGTGTCTGCGCCTTTTGGTGCTTCCTCCTGTGGTTGGGCTTCTTCTTTTTCATCCATGTCCTGTATGTCATCTTCCTCTTCAACATCTTCTATTTCTACTACCTCTTCAGCTGAGGCGTGTTCTGGTAAGCTTGGTTCCTCCTGATTCCTCTCCTGCAGTGTGTTTCCGGACCTTAGGGTGATGGCATTAATGCCCCCTTCGGATTGGGTAATGGTTGAGAGGGAATTCCAGCGGAACTTGAAGGTTGGTTATTGGAATTTTGCATTGATCCAATCTGTGAGACAAGAGCTTGCAAAGTAGCGGTCAGACCATTCAGACTGGCATTAATGTTATTTTCCATGGTCTGTTGACTTCGCTCAAAAAATTTTAGTAACTCTTCATTAGGAGACGAAGAAGGGTGAGTAAATTGAGAGGTCTGCTGTTGGGTATTCTGTGGTCCTTGGGACTGCCTCAGGTGAGGTGCTCTGTAAGGTTGGTTCTGTTGCCTGTTGTTGTTATTATTCCACCTCTGATTTCTCTGATTATCTCTGCCTCCTCTGTTATTGTTGTCTCTCCAATTCTGGTTAGAATTATCCTGCCATCCATGGTTATTATTTCCACCTTGATTGTACCCTTGGTTAGGGTGATCATAGAAGTTATGAGTGGACCCCACCATGTTGTCTTCCTGTTGGAGTTGTGGGCATTCATCAGTATAATGGCTATAATCAGCACAAATTTCGCAAACTCTCTGTGGGACTAACTGCTGGCTTTGCTATGCTGGAGAAGGTTGAGCTTGCTGAACTTGTTGTTGATTCAATTGCATCTGCTTCAGCAAGTTGGTCATTTCACAGATACTCTGAGCTAGAGCAGTAGTCTCTCTGTTAGAGGATACTTCTGCAACGACTTTTGAATGGCCTTGTTTCTGCCTGTGGTTCCAAGTAGATTCAGCTAAGTCGCTGATCAATTGCCATGCCTCATCATTGGTTTTGTACTTCTTCATAGACCCATTGCTAGCACTTTCCAATGTGGTCTTATCTTGGGGCCTCATGCCCTGTGTGATATAGCTGAGTATAACATTATCTTGTCGACCATGTGGTGGGGGCATGCTTCCAGAAGACTATTGAAGCGCTCCCAGTATTCAAAGAGAGTCTCGTTGTCATCTTGAACAATTGTGGAAATGTCTTTCCTCATTTTATCAGTAACTTCAGATGGAAAGAATTTCTCCAAAAACTCTTTTTTGAGCGTATCCCAGTTGGATACATTTGCTAGGGATTGAGTGTAGTACCACTCTCTTGCTTTTCCCTCAAGAGAAAACGGGAAAGCTTTCAGCAGAATTGAAGTTTCATCAGCACCATCACGCCTGACAGTAGAACAGGCTGCCTAGAAATCTCTCAGGTGCTTGATAGGCTCTTGAGCAGGTAAGCCATGAAACTTGGGCATCAAATTGAGCAGTGCGGTCTTTATTTCGAAATCTGTAGCCACCACTGGGTGATGCGCTTGAAACGGTTGCATTGTAAAATCAGGGGCTCCTTCCTCCTGGATGGTAACTCTCCTAGGTTCTGCCATGTCGTCTGCACGTGAATCAACCAAATCAGTAGAACGGGGGGCTGGTCTCTTCCTCAGATGGCGTTTCAAATCCGCACTCAGAGAGGACTAACCGACGCCGAGCTCGCCTTATTCGTGAGATGGTTCTTTCAATATCAGGATCGAATACTGGCAAGCGTGGGTCAGGAAGTGAACGCGTCATCTAGCGAAAGAAACATGCAGCTCATAGTAGCAAAATAAAATAAAATGCAAATAAATAAATTCTAATTAATAACTTTAGCACTCTATTGCAACTCCCCGGCAACGGCGCCAAAAATTGGTGCGGGCAGAAATTGGCGAATTAAAAATTGTTAAAATATATACGTTGCAAGTATAGTTCTTAATTCGCCAAAAATCCGCCTATCAATTTAGAAAGATGTCACAGAAAATTGAAATTAAAATACTGGGAGTATGAATCCCAGGTCGTCTCCCAACGAGTTGCAGAAAAGTGTGCTATTTTATTAATCAGAGGTTTTCAAAAAGGTTTGAATTGGGCAAACAGAAAATTAAATTGGTGAAATTGAATAATGTAAATAAAAGCCTTGACTGGGAATTGATTAGTTGGAATCCCTATTATTGTTGGAATACGCTCAGGATTAATTGACAATTAAAGGTTATCCTGTTTAGTTATCCTTCACTAGGTGAAGGAAAGTTAAACAAGTTGGAATGCTACGTCCGTTCACAAGTTGCAATCCACTTAATTAAAAGGGATTGGTGTTAGTGATTAGAAGGCAATCCAACCATAAACCCAATTACAATTTTTCTTTCAAGCCTTCCAACTCAACGGTTCCTTTCAATCAATTCCCCATCAAGTTAGGGTTAGCCTAAGCTTTACCTCGCATCGTAAAGCAAAGGTTAATCAGAGATTACGACAGTTCTAAGCTCATACATAATATATATAAGCTTAATCAAAATAATGAAATTTTCCAAGGAATTTATTTATAGGGCACCCCCAATTGATTTGAAAAAAAAATTTAG
This sequence comes from Arachis ipaensis, assembly GCF_000816755.2. Taxonomy (NCBI): domain Eukaryota; kingdom Viridiplantae; phylum Streptophyta; class Magnoliopsida; order Fabales; family Fabaceae; genus Arachis; species Arachis ipaensis. The sequence goes on from NC_029791.2 coordinate 35,502,181, forward strand.
AACTTGCTTGAATTACATATATTGTGGATCATGTTTTGAGCTACGAACACAAGCAGGTGAGATTTGAGCCTAATTGTGTGGTTACATCATATAACCACTTATTTTCATTCTTGTGTGCATTATTCTCTTTCTATGATTGTAATCTTTGATTTGTTTGATTCTTTATGTCCATTATTTTGTGTATAAATGCATTTATATGATTGAGGCCATTGTTTCATCGAGCTCACTTACCCAAATAGCCTACCTTTTATCTTCCATTGTTAGCCAATTTTGAGCCTATGCTTAACCCATTTGTTCTTAATTTTAGCACATTACAAGCCTTAAGTGAAAAATAATAAATGTCCCTTGTTTGGATTTTTGATTAGCTTAGGCTAGTGAGAGTGCTTATCATTCAAGTTTGGGAGAGTTGGGAATATTGGTTGGGATAAAAGAGTGTTTTTGTATTTTTGTCAAAATTTTGAGAATTGGGTACATGCTCATGCATTGAATGTTAAATCATATGCATTGATGTTCTTGAATATATTTTAGTTTGAAAAAAAATTAAAAGAAAAAATATATAAAAAAGAAAGAAAAAGAAAAGCAATAAAAAGGGAACAAAACGCCCCAAAGTAGAGTTCAATAATATCAATGCATATAGGATGTGAATTGAAAAGAGAATGCATGAGTGTGTGAAAAAGTGAGGATTATGTGTAGTTAGGTTAGCATTTAAATTTTATAGGTTTTTATATAGGTTAGGTGGGAAGCTTAGGTTAATCAAAGATTCAAACTCTAGTCCACTTACCCATATGCATCCTACCTTGACCCTAACCCCATTACAACCTATGGAAAATTCCTCATGATATTTGTATGCATGCATGAAATAAGTGTTGATTGTTAGATGAAAAACAAATCTTAAAAAGCATGATTAGGGGAGAATTGAGTGAATCAACCCTATACACTTGAGTGACTAGAGCGGATACACATCCGGTAAGGGTTCGATTGCTCAATTACATGTTTTCACCATGATCATCTCTTTTCTTGCAAGTTTATAAAATCTTTTAATAACTCAATTCAATTGTGGGTTTGATTTGATTGTTATTGCTTTAGCCCTTATGCTTATATTGGTTTTCTTGGAAATTGATTTTTTTTTACCAAGTAATTGTAAGCATTTAGATAGATTGCACGTAGATAGATTGCATCTAGTTAGTTTGCATTGAATAACAGACAAATCAATGAAAAGAGCATATGGCTTAGTAGAGGATGTCTTGGTGAAGATTGAAGACCTTTACATCCCTGCAAACTTTATAATCATAGATACTAGGGAAGATGAGGATAAATCCATCATCCTTGGAAGACCTTTCCTAGCCACTGCCAATGCTATCATTGATGTAGCTAAGGGGGAACTGATTCTACAACTAGGGGAGGATCACATCTTGTTCAGGATGCCTCACCCCAACCCCCCTACCTAAAAAAAGAGAGATAATTGTGCAATACTTAGTATTCCAACTATCTCTTTCAGTACAGAGCTTTACTAAGCCCTCAAACACCAATTCTAAGTTTGGTGTTGGGCAGTCATCAACAAGCATTGAGAACAAAGGTACTAAAAAGAAAGTACCTAAAGGTTGGAGGGACAAGAAAGTCCCCACTGAAGGCCTCTTACCTGGCATGAGAGTTGTCTTCACCAAGAAGCCAGTCATACTACATACAGTGAGTCGTGTCCTGTCTCTAGAGCATGTGGAGCTCATCCATGAGAAGACAGGAAGAAAGTTCACTATAAGGGGAAAAATTCTGAGCCCATATCAATCTCCATAAAGGAGCTAACCATCAAGCTAGTGACGTTAACGAAGCGCTTGTTGGGAGGCAACCCAACCTTATTTAGTTATTTATATTTCTTTTAATTCCTTAAGTTTGTTTTTCTTTAGTTATTTCTTTAGGTTCATGATCATGTGCAGTAGTCAGAACAGAGACATAAAGGTTCAAAGACAAAAATAGAACACTCTGGATAGAGTATCTTACTGCATTAAACGCCACACAAGGAAGGCAGAGTGGGCGTTCAACGCCCACCAAGAGCAGCCAACCTGGCATTGAACACCAGCCATGGAGCAAAGGCTGAGCAAAGGCTGGGTGTTCAACGCCCAAATTGGCAGAAGACTTGGCGCTGAACGCTAGGAAGAAGGTCCTTCTTGGGCATTCAACGCCCTGAATGGAGCAGGAAGCTAGTGTTGAACGCCAGCCATGAAGCATGAGCTGGGCGTTCAATGCCCATAAGGTGGGCAGAGAATTCAAATTCCTAAACCTCTCAGCACCAGCACTCTTTCCTATAAACCCTCAACCAATCACCTCAATACCTCTTCTTCAAAAATCATCATAACTCCCACTAACCCCCACCCACTAAAAATCAAAATTTCCCACCCATATTCCCCCCATTCATTCGAAACCCTAACCATGCCCTCCCTATAATACCCCCTCATACCACTTATCCCACACACTACTCATACACCTTTAACTCCCACTTGGCCAAATTGCTCATTCTCCCTCCATCTCCATCTATTTTCTTCTTTTTCTACTCCATTCTTCGGTTTTGTTTATTTTTTCTCGAGGACGAGCAAAGCTTTTAAGTTTGGTGTTGGAAAAGCCTTGCCTTTTGCTTTTCATTACCACTTATGGCACCCAAGGTTGGAGAACCCTCTAGAAAGAGGAAAGGAAAGGCCATAGCTGCCACCTCTGAATCTTGAGAGATGGAAAGATTTATCACTAAAGCCCACCAAGACCACTTCTATGAAGTAGTGGCAAAGAAGAAGTGACCCCTGAGGTCCCTTTTAGACTTAAGAAGAATGAGTATCCGGAGATCCGATATGAAATTCGGAGAAGAGGTTGGGAAGTCCCAACCAATCCCATCCAAGAGGTTGGGATCCTAATGGTGTAAGAGTTCTATGCTAATGCATGGGTCACGAAAAAACCATGACATTAGTGTGAACCCACATCCTAAAAATTTGAGCACCATGGTCCGAGGAAGAATCTTAGACTTTAGTCCGAAAAGTGTGAGGTTTGCATTTAACTTGCCTTTGACGCAAGGAGACCCACATCCTTACTCTAGAAGAGTCAACTTTGATCAAAGGCTGGATCAAGTGCTCTCAGACATCTGTGTGGAAGGAGCACAGTGGAAAAAGGATTCCCAAGGCAAGCCTATTCAACTAAGAAGGCTTGACATCAAGCCAATAGCTAGAGGATGGTTGGAATTCATCCAACACTCTATCATCTCCACTACTAACCGGTCCAAAGTGACCATAGACCGAGCTATCATGATCCACTGCATCATACTCGAAAGTGAGGTAGAAGTACATGAGGTGATACCTCAAGAGTTATACAAAGTGGCGGACAAGCCCTCCACCCAAGCAGGGTTAGGTTTCCCTTATCTTATCTGTCACCTATGCAATTCAGCTGAAATTGTCATAGAAGGCGACATTTTCATTAAGGATGACAAGCTCATCACTAAAAGAAGGATGGAGCATACTAGAGAGCCAGCACATGAACCACAATATGAGCATATAGAGCCACCTCAATATGAGATCCCTGAGATGCCTCAAGGGATGTATTTTTCTCCTCAAAGCTATTAGGATCAATGGCATACCTCTATGGGAGAATTAAGCTCTAACATGAATCAGCTGAGGATGGAGCATCAAGAGCATTCCACCATCCTCAATGAAATTAGAGAAGATCAAAGAGCTATAAGGGAAGAAAAATAGAGACAAAGGCGTGACATTGAAGACATTAAGCGCTCTATTGGATTCTCTAGAGGAAGTGGTAGCCGCCGTCACTGAGGTGGTCCCGTTCCATCATCCCTTGCTTTTATGTTTCTATTTTCCATTATGTTTTACTGTCTGTTCTCTTGTTTTTAGTGCATGATCATTTCTATCTATGTCTTAAGGCTATAAAGTGTTTCATATATCTATCACCTTGCTTAAAAGAAAATTTTATTTGAAAAAGAATTGAGAGATACATGAATTTCGAGTTCTATAATAAGAATAGTCAATTATTTTGATGTGGTGGCATTGCTTTTGTTTTCTGAATGTATGAATGAATAGTGCATATTTAAAATTGGAATTAAGAATGTTGGCTCTTGAAAGAATGATGAAAAAGGAGAAGTATTATTGGTAATCTGAAAAATCCAAAAAAAATTGATTCTTGAAGCAAGAAAAAGAAGCAAAAAGATAAAGAAAAAGCATGTTGCAATAAAAGAATATATATATATATATATATATATATATATGCATGCGAAAAAAAAAGAGAAAAAAAAAGCAATAGAGAAAGAGCATGGATCCGAGGCTTTGAGTATCAATGGTTAGGTGATGAGCGGATATTTTATACGCTTTTTGGGGCTAATTTCATATAGTTTTGGGTATGTTCTAGTTAGTTTTTAGTCTATTTTCATTAGTTTTTAGGAAAAATTTATATTTCTGGACTTTACTATGAGTTGTGTA
>NC_029791.2:35507369-35511921 GCF_000816755.2 Arachis ipaensis
AGGATATATTTTCCTCCCCAAAATTTTTGGGACCAATTGCATACTCTCTAGGAGAACTAAGCTCCAACATGGATCAATTGAGGGAAGAACAACAGAGACAAGGGCATGACATTGAAGAGATCAAGCACTACATTGAAATTAAGAATGTTGGCTCTTGAAATAATGATGAAAAAGGAAAAGTATTATTGATAATCTGAAAAATTCAAAAATTGATTCTTGAAGTAAGAAAAAGCAGCAAAAAGAAAAAAAAGCATGTTGTAATAAAAGAATATATATATATATATATATATATATATATGCATGCGAAAAAAAAAGAGAGAAAAAGCAGAAAAAGCAAGCAATAGAAAAAGCCAATAGCTCTTTAAACTAAAAGGCAAGTGTAAGGATCCAAAGATCCAAAGAGTGTGCTTAATAACTCTAGACACCTTTATCTGGGAATTCTAGCAAAGCTGAATCACAATCCGAAAGGGTTCACCCAGTTAAGTGTTTGTAGCATTTATGTATTCGGTGGTAATACTGGAAAACAAAGTGCTTAGGGCCACGGCCAAGACTCTAAAAGCTGTATTCAAGAATAAAAAAGAACTAAACTAGGAGAGTTAATGATATCATCTGGATTCTAAGTTCCTAAGGATGCCAACACTTCTGAGCTTCAATGGATAGTGAGATGCCAAAACTATTCAGAAGCAGAAAGCTACTAAGTCCCGCTCATCTAATTGAAACTGAGCTTCATCGGAAACTTTGAGATTTATTGTATCTTATTCTTCTTTTTATCCTACTTTCTTTTTAGTTGCTTGGGGACAAGCAACAGTTTAAGTTTGGTGTTGTAATGAGCGGATATTTTATCATTTTTTGCCATCATTTTCATATCGTCTTTAGCATGTTTTATTTAAGTTTTATTATATTTTCATAGGTTTTAGTACAAAATTTACATTTTTGAATTCTACTTTGATTTTGTATTTTTATGCAATTTTCTGGTATTTTCTGGCTGAAATTGAGGAGCTGGAGCAAAAGTCTAATTCAAAGACAGAGAAAGTGTTGTAGATGCTGTCAGGATCTGACCTCCTTGCACTCGAAAGAGCTTTTCTAGAGCTACAGAAGTCCAAATGGAGCGTTCTCAATGTCTATGGAAAGCTAACATTCAGGACTTTCCAGCAATGTATAATAGTCTATACTGTGCTTTAGAATTAAAGGCTCAAAAATGGCGTTTAACGCTAGCCATCTACCCTATTCTGGCGTCCAGCGCCCACAAAGGAGTGACCAGCGTCCAACGCCTAAAAGGGGGCCCCTATCCAGCGTTCAACGCCCCTAGGGAGTTCTAGCACGTGGAGACCACTCAAGCTCAACCCAAACACTCACCAAGTGAGCCCCGGAAGTGGATTTTCGCACTACAAGCCTTAGTTAATCATATTTCTGTAATTCTTAGTTATTAGACTAGTATATATAGGAGAAGATCACCATTGTTTAGGATCTTCAAACAACTTTTGATCTCTCCCAGCATATTTTCGAATTTCATATTGTATTTTCTATCAGTATGAGCCACTAAACCTCCTAGGTTGAGGTTAGGAGCTCTGCTGAGTTTTATGGATTAATAAAAGTACTACTGTTCTATTTCAATTCATGTTTGATCTTCTCCTAAGATGTATCTTCGTTCTTCAACCTTATGAATGAGTTGAACTGTCAAAAGTTATTTCTGTTCTACATGGGTTCAGCAAGCGTCTTTCATCGGATATCAGTGAACCACTAGCTTGATTATACATCTCTTAGACGGTTAATCCACGACTTTGTTGGGGACTTCTCGAGACACCAGTTCAGTCGAGGTATGGGGAGAGTAGAGTCTTTGTGGTAAAGGCTAGAACTAAAGGCGCAGCATTCTCTGATCCGGAAGATTCGACCTTGTCTGTGGCGTTTTGAGTAGGATCACCAAGGGGAATGAACTGTAGGAGCTTCACCCTCATTCAAACTGGATGCGCACTAACCCTGGTGTTCAGTCTAGAGGAAGATCGGCGACCTCTCAAGAGAGGCGTTGATCACATACAGCCTGCCATAGAAGAAATCATCCACAGTTGGAGTAGACAGTAAGACTAGATTGATCCAAAAGAACAAAGCATCTCTAAAACCTTAACCATCTTCTTATCATTGCATTCACCATCAACTTATCTGAGTAACGTTATCTTTATTTTACTTTTATGCGCTTTAAACAAACAAATAACTTTTCTATCAGCCGGACTAAGATCTACAAGATAACCACAACTTGATTCAAGCCGACAATCCTTGTGGGATCGACCCTGACTCGCTCAGGTATTACTTGGACGACCCAGTGAACTTGCTAGTTCAGTTGTGCGAAGTTTAATTCCGCACCAGATGCACTCCTACTGCTAGAATCGATGGAAACCTTTACTGTCTAGGCTACCATTATTGTTCTATTCTGCCTTCCCCTGAGCTGATAATACCACCATATTCCTCCGAATTTCATTCCTGTTCCATTAGGACATGCCACTGCAGTTTTTATTTTGGGGTTTTCCTCCATTGAAGTTACCACCAACAGTGCCACTCTCCATTTTTATTCCAATTCCGTAATTCAAAAACCTAGTTGGTGCCACAGCTGCTGTTTTAGATTGCGTTGAAATTGCCGTTGCCGCTGTGAGTTCAGACTAAGTGAGATTGTCGCATTTAATCCCCGAGTTCGGTTAATCGAGGTAGGGGGTTCGTTTTAAAATTAAAAGTTTTTATTACAAATAATTTATAAATATTTTGTATGACTAATTGGTGAGAATTGATGAAGTTGGTGATAGTGAGTATGTTTGAATATGATAAAATTGATTTTGGTTTGTTTGATGGCGCTGTGAAGGTTGAATATGTGATTGATTGTGATGAAAGTTGACTGTATGTGAGTTGGAAACAAGTATGCGATTGTATTTCTATGTGAATGTTTTGATGAAAATTTTGGTTACATTGGATGAAATGTATTTTGGGTGTTTGTAAATAAAAATTATGGTTGTATTTTCAAGTTAAAATGCGTAAGTGAAGGCCCAGAGGAATTGAGTGATTTAAAAGAATAATAAACTCTTTTTTCAAATCTTTAAAGGATTTTTATAGTTAAATTAAAATGTGAAATAAGGATTAGAAATGAGTTTGATACTGAATAGCCAACTATGGCATTGAAATAAGCTTGAGCGATGATTATGAAAATGTTTGGACTATTGACTTGGGTTGTAACCAAAATACATGAATGGTTAACAAAGATTATATAGTGATTGGTTGTTAAATCAAACTATGATAAGTTGATTATTGAAAATCTTCTGTCTGATAAATTATTGAGGAAAGGTTGATGAGTTGTTGAGATTGAGAGAATCCGTAGGATGGTTTTAGTCCCATTTTCAGGGGAGATTATATCCGAATTTTTGTAGAATATATGGACTTAGTTAAATTAAAATGTGTAAGTTGTCCCTAGAAATATATAAAATTATATGGTAATGCAGAGGTATGCTTAATTATATGCAGAGGTATGATTGATTACTTAGTAATACGGAGATACGACAAAAAGAGAAGGAATGAGAAATGATAGATGAAAAATATAGTTGAGAATTGGTTATTTGATTAGGCCTTTATGCCGAATTACTAATGCAGAAACGCTTGCCTAACTGATAGCCTGTTTCTTACTGTGATGCACATTAGAGATGCTAGCAAAATTATTATGATTATGATTCAGCTTAACTGACACGGATAAACCCGTGATCCCGAGGTATCCTGACTGACATAGTTCGCTCATGATGATACCAATGTGCCTGACTGACACAGTGAAAAAACTATATTTGGGGTTCGCCTTGAGTAACGTCGGGTTGCGGGTAGACAACTAACGCATGAGCTCATGGCCTGTTTAGGACAGACATGTATCATATTATTTGCGTATTTGTATTTGGTTGTGTTTACTTGTTTTATTTTTCTGTGATTGTGCTGTTTGTCTTATTCTGCCTTGTTTGTGTCTCCAATTGGGTCTCTTGTGCTATTAATTTGTGTATTAAGGTAATTAAAAATTAATGTTGTGATTGAGATTTGTTTTAAATTCAGAAATTTTAAAAAAGTAATTAATTATCTAAAGTAAAATTAAGAAGTATTTTCAAAGGTTTGATAAAAATAGTTTTATTGAATAAAGTTAATTATTCGCATTTTATTCATTACTTTTACGGCATTTCTTTTCCCTATTGAGAACCTTCGAGGACGATATTCTCATCCCCTACAAATTTTCTTTTCAGCAACAGGTTCAGGAATTCTTGGCGCGAAACTACGACCGAACTACAGAATTTTATGTATATATATGTATTCATATTTTCTGTATTTGGTTTAGTCTTAAATTTTATTTTTCCCTCGTCGTTTATTGTTTTGGTTTTTAGATGGATAGGACTTGTATTTAAGAATATATACCTTTGTGATTAAGTGATTTAAAGTAAAAGTTTTTTGTTTTCTTAATTAAAATTTCGGTTTGTATTTGCAGAGGCTCAATATTAAATAAATATAGTATGAAATTAAAGGGTAAAAATAGGTAATGCTCGGA
>NC_029791.2:35511939-35527703 GCF_000816755.2 Arachis ipaensis
TAGCTCATTCTCCTCCTTCCTTCGCTTCTTTCTTTCTCTTCTTCCCAAGAAACAAGAACTTTAATAAAATGCATCCAATGTAGCTTCTTTTCTTTCTCGTTCACTTAAAACATTTCATTTCTTTTCCCGTTTCAAACGATGGATTCTCTTCTCTCACTCCAAACCCCAAGCAACAACCCACACCCTCATTCACCGCCAGGCCTCACCCCAACGCCGTTACGGTTACAACCAACACAAACGCCGTTACTAGTTCCAAAACCAGAGCCTCTCGACGATTTCTTCTTTTCTAATAATTCCCAACAACGCCCTCACTGGTTCCCTCACCAGCAACAACTACAACCACCCCAACCTAACAACAACGAGTTTGAGTTACACGCGCCACCATTCGCGTCTGCTTCTCCAGAAGAACAAGAAGACTCCGAACTCTACAACCACTTCTTCCGAGTCTCTCAGCTCTTCCGTACAGCTTTCTCTGATACTCTCTTCCAAAAGGACGCCGTTCCGGAACCCGTGACGCCACAATTACAGTCACAGTCGCACCCGAATTTTCAAGATTCTCTTTCCTATGCTTCTAGTTCCCAACCTGAACCTGAGGCTGAGGCTGAGGTTGAGGCAACGCCCGAAGCGGATTCACGCGCCTTGGTTCCCGTTCCGCCATCTTCGTCGTTGGTCGTCGCGGCTCCTTCGAAGCGCGTAAGCAAGAAGAAGCAGCTGGTGAGGGTCTCCGAACTCCGCCTTCACGAGCAGCTTCATTTCCGTGAGGTCGTGAGGCGAACGAGGATGATCTACGACTCGATCCGCGTTCTCTGAAATATATTCTTATTCTTTATTATATTTATGTCTATTATAATTATTTTAAATTTTAAAAGTGATTTCACCAAACACTATTGTTGTAACTTAAGCTTTTTAAAAACTACTTTTATTTTGTTTTAGCAAACATAACTCTTATGACTTTTGAAAAACCAAAAAAGATAGGCAACTTTCAATTTCACTTTTTTAGGTTCATTGAAACATTCATGTATTTAGGCGTTTTGAAAAAGGGACTATTAAAACACAGTATTCTACTTTTTAGGGTAACAATAGTTTGACCATGTCTACCGAACTTTATGCACAAGTGAATAAGTTCTGCATCCTTCTCTTTCATTAGGTTCTATTATTGAGCTCTAGACACGATAGGAACTCTGGATCCTGGGTTGTTATTTTCATATATTTGGTAGGTCAATGTACTTAAAAATGAATAAAAAGGGTTTAAGTGGGTTTAATCATTGGATAATCCAGCAACCCAACTTAACTCTGAAATGGATAATTTTTAAAATTGTCAGGTAGCTGGGTCGGTTTATTGTTTTTAACATTGTTCATAATATTGTATCTATTTGTCTCTGACTTTTGTGTTTAATTGACTAACCGAGTTTAGATTCCACATGTACTTTGCACTAGGCTTAGTAATAGATACTCACTGACTCATTCTTGTATTTGTTTGCAGACTTAGCTTGATTTTCAGAAGGGTTCAACGTACTCAGATTTTGTGAACCATTGGAGTGCCTGCTTATGAACCCTTAGGGTACCGTAAATTGCGTAATAGCTATATTACATAATCGTTTTATCTAACTCCTGTTGGCCAATTCATGGCCTTTTCTGCATGGTGAAGATCAGGAAATAGTGTTCCTCTCCTCAACTGGAACAAATCTGAAAATATACTCAGTTGTTGCTGCCATAATTTGTTCTTCGATACCTGGTTTCCGGCAAAATATTTGCAAATCTTGTAACCACCCAATTCTAGGAAGTAGCTCGGCTTCGCTAACCTGTTTTTGTCATTGTATATAATGTAAGTTCAAAGCTTGTACAGGGATGATACTAGTGGTTGGCAATGATGGATGGATAGAATGCAGCAAATCTAATTAGTTTTGGAAACAAAATGTGTTAGCAATCTTGGTATCTATCATCGTAGGCTCTCGGTATTTTTGGCCCATAGAATATACTTTAGATATTTGGCTCATTTTTTTTAATATGGATAGTATGTTGGTGTTTTGAATGGAAATAGGCGTTTTTGGTGTATTTGCATGTTGGAGGACATGTCAGATGTGCATTATCAACACGTGGGGGGCTTGCTGACGCAGCACGTGGAGGGCGAGCTGGCAACACGTGAGGGGCGTGTTACTGATGTGGCAACGTGTGATTTGAGGCCCCCTTAACACGTGTTGACGTGGCAATGACTGATTCGAGGGCACTTCCAACATGTGGGGAGAGTGTTGATGACGTGTCAAAGTGTGATGGGAGGGCAGCTTCAACACGTGGGGGGCGTATTGCTGATGTGTCACTTTGTGATTCCATGGCGATGCAACACGTGGTGTGCGTGTTGAGTGCTCTGTCTATATAAAGCCAAGCTCAGTACCATGTCATTGCGGAGAAGAGAGAGTGTATTTCTGGTGTGATTGAGGATACCGCAAACTTGGTAGTGGATTGCAACAGGGAGATTATACGAAATATTCATGAGGGAGTGAGGTTTGTGTGTCAGAATCCGTTTGTTTGTGGTTTCATGCACCATGACGTTCATGGAGCTTTAGAACGGCCTCTGTCAAAGCATGGAGAACGGTATGTTGAGGAGAGTGAGTAGTATTTTGTACCGGAATTCCATTATAGTTTTTTATGGTCTAATACAATTTGATATTATGCTAATCATTGACGAAGCGAGTATGCAAAATATGTTCTAAATTCACCAGTAGACTCGGGTGCAACAGCCACAGATTAAGCTGTATTTTGAGTTTGAGAACATAGAGGCAGATGGGATTCAAAATGATTTAGATATAGAGGATGATAGAGCTATAGTGTACGAAGTAATGAATGGTGACAACAAAGAGGACTTCGAAGCCACTTGTGAAGCCGACGATGAAGATGAGAATGGTGATGTAGGAATTGAGGCTGTAGCGGAGATTGCAGTGGTTCCTCCTGCAGTTAGTCAACCCATGGACGTTCCGCCTTGTATGCGTAACTTGGACCTTGACGCCATGTATGCATCGGAATTTTTCAAATATGCAAACATAGGTACGTTATGAGTGAATAATACATTTGTCTTCATTTATATTTTGGATGGATCAAGCAATAACGATTTCTGATTTGTGTAGGTGTTGTTGATCCTAAGGACGGGGAGTTTAGAATTGGAATGGAATATAGTTCTAGAAAGTCTGTCGTTGTAGCAATCAGAAGTTACAATATCTCTAGAGGAGTCAACTAAAATGTTTTTGAGTTCGTGCCACAGGCGTTCTATGCAAAATGCAAGACGTATGGGTGTGGGTGCAACTGACTTATCCGAGCCAGCTTGATACAGAAAAAAGGTTGTTGGAAGATACAAAGATACAACGGTAGGCACATGTGTGCCATCAGAACGATTTCACAAGATCATTTCGAGTTGGACTCGGACACAGTTGTTGAGGCTATAAGGCCATTGGTTGAACCGACCTGTCCATCAAGGTCAAATCTATAATTGCGGAAGTCCAGTCAAGGTTCAACTATACCATCAGTTACCGAAAGGCTTGGCTGGCAAAGTAGAAGTCCAAAGCCATAGTTTTCGGTGGTTGGGAGGATTTTTACCAAGCGTTGCCATAGTGGCTCTCGGTCATGGTTCAAAAGATGCCTAACTCAGTTGTCCAAATAGAAATACAACCTATGTACAACGGGAGTGAGGAGGCGGACAGTGTCAGAATACTTCACCGCGTTTGGAGTTTCAATTCATGCATTAGGACATTCAGGCATTGCAAGCTTTTAGTTCAAGTTGATGGCACACACCTTTACAAAAAATACAAAGGTACACTTCTGGTTGCTGTTGCACAAGATAGGAATCAAAACATTGTGCCTATCGCTTTTGTCCTGGTGGAGGGGGAGACAGCTGATGCGTGGCACTTTTTTCTCAGAAATTTACAAAGGCATGTTGTTAGAAGAGACGGTGTGGGTATGATCTCAGACCGACATGAATAAATCTAAACAGCAGTAAATCGTTTCGGAGGTGATTAGTAACCCCCAAGAGCATGGTGGATGTTTTGTATAAGGCACATTAGTAGTAACTTCTTAAGGGCATTCAAGGTCTCGCACTTGCAAGAGCTTGTTGTCAACATAAGGTATTCAAGGACAATGGAAGAGTATAACATCAACTATAAGAGGTTGGAAGAGCGAGGTGAGGCATATGCCCGGTGGTGCGATGCCATTGGACTTAGACACTAGGTATTGGCATTTGACGAGGGACATCGATGGGGTCATATGATAACGAACCTTGTCGAGTGCATTAATTTAGTGTTGATGGGTGCCCGAAACCTCCCTGTGTTAACGCTCGTCTGAGCAACATATTATCGGTTAAATGAACTATTTACGTGGAAAAGTGACGAGACTCACGAACGCAAGCATGCTAGATTTACTTACTCTGTATTTGCACAACAGCGGATAGAAGCAAATATGCAATGAGTTGGGAACATAGTTGTTCACCGGTTTGATAGACAAAATGAGGTATTTGAGGTGCGCGAAATGCCTACTAAAAAGGTGTTGGTAGTTGATCTTGCGCGACAGACATGTAATGTGGGCACTTTCAAGTGGAACGACTACCATATCGCCATGTTATTGTTTGTTATGCTAACCAGCATCTCGATTGGCAATTGTATGTGCATGATGTGTACAAAATAACAGAAGCTCGTAAGGTGTATAGATTATTTGAGTTCATACCATTAGGTGATCTAGAGACATGGCCTGCTTATTAGGGACCCACATTGGTCACTAATCCCGCCTTGAGGCGAACATTGAAAAGTCATCCTAAATTGACCTAATACCTGAATGAAATATACTCACGCGACATGCGTGGTCCTCGGATATGCTGTCTCTGTGGTAGACAAGGTCATAGTCGAAGTCGATGTCCTTAGCGTGCTCGACCGAGTGGTGCTGGTGACGATGGTAGTCCTTAGATCTTTGTTGGTCTTTGTGTTTGTATGTTTAGGTTAATTTTATCAGTTAATGCTTTTGATGTTCGTCGTGTTTGTATTTTTAAATTAGAGTTAATCCATTAATGTTTTTCATGTTCGCCATGTTTGTATTGTTAGGTTAATATTATCATTTAATGCCTTGTGAGCTAAACATACAAAACATTAACTAAGAATAACATTAACTTAATTTTGAAACCATAATTTAAAATTCAATTAGGTAAATATATAAACGATTAACTAAGAATTACATTAACTTAATTCTTAAAATTAAACTTAATTACTAAATTCCTGCTCACTTCTTTCAAACTATCCAGTTCAGTCCTTTGCCCATTATGCCTTGACCGAACTGCGACGGAGTAAGCCTATCAAGTGGATTTTGCTTCGTTCGTAGGTCATACGGATGACCCTGAATTGAATCATCGATAGCAAGAGTGGTCGACCCACCTGCCTCTGTCAGAGCAGATGCACCGAGGTTGTACTCATCAGCAACCTTGAATTCCACATGCAGCTCGATAAAACCATTATCACACGATGCCTGCCCTGAAGTGTGATCAAAAGCAGGCCCCTGCATACCAGAGTCCATATCTACTAATGCCTGATGTGGATGAGCCAACTCTGACGATGAAGATATAGTGGGTAAATCTAGACAACCACCCAAACTAGGCTTGACCCATTGCTGTATCTGGTCATCTCCATAACCGTCAATGGGAATCTACGATGGGATCAACAGGAAGTCAACATATTCTTGTTCGGGTTGAATGTGATATGTGGGCTGATTATGCTGGTTGAACTGACCCTGCTGGCTATGTTGAGAGTGCCGACTATGCTGAGAGTGATGATTGTGCCCACTATGCTGACTGTGATGTCTGTGATGATTGGCCTTGCTATGGTTGCCGGACTGACCATGATGACTATACTAAATGTGGTGACTGTGCTAGCTACCATGATTGTGGTCTAATGGTTGTGGTACATAATAAGGAAACAACTCAAACACTGCACACTGAGGTGGTCCCTAAGGTGCTGGTGGCTGTAGTGCTAGTGGCTGATATGGATGCGAAGGAACGTGCTCCGACAATCTCACCAGAGGTCCGTATGAACCCACGTACCAATCCTGGTATTCCGCCGACGGTCTAAAGTCCCAAGTCGGAAGGGGTGCAGATCCTACAATCGAGTGTTACGGCGGTTGTCTCATTCCTCTATCCATTGCGCATGTTAAACTTTTCAGTCATAAAGTTGCACTCCGCGAAGAGTGATGCAATGCTCTGCCAGTAGAATGTCTCTTACTACTGTCGGGGAGAGTTGTGCATACCCAAACTGACGCATCACTTAGTTCACATAGTGTCATTCCACACACTCGAACGACAATAATGGAGCAACGGTGTTACACACCTCAAGGTGTCTATGTAGCTCGTCGGGTATGATCACTCCTTCATACGGCTGCCACACAAACTGTAACATGTTATTAGAAAATTAGAACGCTGGCATTAATGTTGGATGTTAACACACACAAAGCAAAAACATTTACCTCTTTCATATAGTCTATTTCTTGCCTAAATGTAGTCGTGGTCTTTGATAACCACGCGGAAATTCGTTTGAAATGGCTCCACCTGAAACACGTAACATTGAAAGAATTAAAAAATGTGCTGTCAAACAATAGAATACACAACTAAAATAGGAACTGTTACCTCCGAGCAACTGGTACGTCGGCCGCTGGAAGATACTGCCTCGGTACGGGCACAATACACGGCATTCGCTCCCATGTCCAAACAAACAAAATATTAAGAGGGTCATCCATCTCCTTAGTATCATAATGTGATGCACGGTACAATGCCCTGTAAAGATGCACAAGACATGCTGACCCCAACTGTAAGTTTGGATTAGGTTGAAATCATGGAGCAATGGTAGATACTTCGCGTGGGCATATACCGTCAACTTATCCGCAAATAAGGTGGAACCAAGAAAATAGAAAATTTGGCATCTGATGTATCTCTGAATAGACTCCAAAATGTCCAATCGATCTGTGTCTCTGATACGGCGAACTCATGCCAACTTTATGTAAGATTTGGAGGAACTACTCATAATGGGTTCGCAGCCGAAAATCGCGATGCTCTAGCTCTACAGGAATTCGCCACTGCTATCTGTCCAGCCGCTCACAACCTGCCCATGAATGTGTAGGCTAAATATATAAGCGACATCTTCCAATGTCACAGTGACCTCACCCACCGGCAATACAAAGGTGCGAGTCTCCAGCCTCCACCTTTCCACCAAAGCAGATAATAAAGGGTAAAATTCTCTTATCACCCAAATTCTAGAAACATGGTAGAATCTCATTTCTCGTAAAGCGTCTTCTACCATTAGGTTCCACGTCTCTGGCGGATCCAGTTTACGAACCATAAGATTCCTGTTAGGCTGGTACAACAAAAATATATTTATTCATTAAATATATCTATTAAATACATTTATTAACATTTAAATTATTTATTAAATCTATGCAAAAATAATCACATTATAACAAAGAATTCCAAAATTTAATGGATTATCTCATATTAACATAGAAAAATAATATTATTAATTAAAATTACAGAAATTCAAAAAATTGAATTACCAAAAAAAAAATTATCAACTTATATAAATGGGATGATCCAAATAATTGATAATAGGTTTCTCGGGTGCCGTATAATTATGTACAATTTTTAATCACTACAAACTAATAATTTTTTTAAACACAATACTCACATTACTAACTCTCTTCTTCTTCTTTCTCGCTATATATTTTTTTCACACTACTAATATACTAACACACTACAGAATGGAAATGATGTATGGAATGGGTCATGAAGAAGCTCAATTTATAGTTTCATTGGGTCGCTGGTTATCGGAGTGGAGGGGCTGTCCCCTGCATGCAGACCGCCTACAACACCCCCTCTCCCAGCGCGTGTTGCTACAGGCTCCTTGGAAACGCGCGGAAACCCTGCAACACTTCTAAGATTCGGAGGCAACACACTCACCGCATGTTATCAGGGCCTGCCACCCATCTTAGCCTGTCACATTACCACGCCCCCGCATGTTAAACCTGCACCCACAAACCGACCAAACACCCCATTTTTAATATTGAGCAAAAACACCAATGACCGTTCCATATGAAAAATAAATTCTGTAGATATTTCATTTTGAATTTTTATTTTATTTTTTTATTGATTCTGAGTTACATGGTTGTTTTGATGCATTTAAATGACATCAGAACATACTATGCATGTTGAATACTGTTGTTTGCTTAAAGTTGCTTTAAACTTTAAATTGAGTATAGTGGTGTATTGTGAATGGTTCTTAGAAAAGGTATATAATAAAATTGATAAATTAGATTTATTATAATTTAATTAAGGACTCAAGAATAGTTGCAAAACCTTAACATGGTGCAGAAATATATCCATCTCCATTGAGTTCTGTCTAGGATAAGGTTATTTAAATTATATTTTAAATTTTTATGTGCTGCTATGCAACAAACAAAATTTTTATGTACTCCCATACATCAAATGAAATTTTAAATTTTTGAGTGAATACCCCATCCGGCACCTGACAATTATCTCGAAAGGACAACGAGGCTCCCAAGAAAAAAAATACCCAATCCAGCCCCTGATATTTTTTTGGGACTGATTAGCCCCTGTGCCAAAAAAAATAACATTGATTTTTTTGGCACAGGGGCCTCGTTGTCCTTTCGAGGTAATTGTCAGGGGCCGGATTGGGGTTTTTTTTGTCAAGGGCCTCGTTGTCTTTCGAGATAATTGTCAGGGGCTATTTTGGGTTTTTTTCTAAATTTTTATATAAATCCTAATAAAAAACCGTCAATGGATGGAAGTAAGTGAATGGAAGAAGCAATAGTTTTAATAATGAGTAGTTAGAAAAAAGATAACCGTGTTAATAGTGGGTAGTTTAACACGATTAGAAAAGTAAATGTGTTAAAGTGCTTATTTTAAATGAACAGTTCATATTTCCTATTATTTAAAATGGATTGCTTATCTTTCCTATTATTTAAAATCGTCCATCTTTCCTATTATGTGAAACGTTCTATTCTTAAGAGTTTGGTCTAATTTAAATCATTAATATTTTTTATTATTTTCAAAAATTATATTTAATTATTTATAAATATATAATGAGATATATGAAAATGAAAAAACTACACATATCTAGTTTACACCATAAACTAGATACGTGCAAAATTATCTCGTTTACAATGTAAACGAGATAAGGGAAGAATATTTATTTCGATAAATATTTTTTAAATTATCTATTTCAGTTATTTTTATAATTAATTTATTTATTAAAATAAAAAAAATTATTGACTACCTTTGTTTATTGATTGAAAAATTTCACCAGGCTTCATTTGTACCATTACAATCTTTACCCTGGTCAAAGTATGATTTTTGTAACTCTACATGTGGTCACATGTCCAAATTGGATTCGTTTCTGAAATTCGGCCACTTTAGCCACCGAAACCATGTGGCTACCAGAAACGAGTTTTTTATTTTTAATATTAGGATAGAAGGTGGGTAATATCCAGAAATGAGGCTCTGAGTATGTTATGCACAGATATGGGTTTGATAATTGGCATATTCAGAAATCGTTAATAACGATTTTAAACAAATTGTGATTAGCGTTTTCTATTAGGAGAGAGAGTGTGGAAAGAGAAGCTGGAGGCGTTGGATCAAGTGAGAATGGCTAGGATCAATAAATAAAATGAGGGTACCGATTTCATGGGGGTGAGCAGAGAGACAATGGATAGCAACCGCAAGATAGACGATCTACGGCTGGGAAGCTTGAATAAAATCGGTACTTCCGATTTGATGCTGTGTCCACGTGGCTCGCATGCGGTGAGTCCCTGTGTGGTCCGTGACTCCTCTCTCCCCAGAAGCTCTCACTCATCATTGAGAAGACCAAAACACCAACACACAAAGTGTGTGTTAACTCTCTGCTCTCTGTTTCGGTTCCTTTCTTTTTAAGTGCCATTGTTTCCATATGAAGGTTGTATGTTTTGTGGAACTCCAGATTTATCTTTTTTAAGATGGAAAAGAAAAAAATCTCAATGGATAAACATATTGTGAAATATCTTGATCATTCTTTATATGTAAGTAATTTTTTTTGTCTATAAAATTATTTATAATGTTAACATCAATTATAAGTTGGTTAAATGAACTTAGTACTGTTATAGAGTAAAAGTTAGTTATAATAATAGATTTAAGTATAATAAGTTAATGTGAACATAATAGTTAATCTAAATAAACCCATGAGTACTCTGTTTTTAACAGTTTAGTGCTTTTTTATTTTTTAATCATTATTATTAATATTGAGATAGTTATTATATATTTACATGATAGTGTTATTATATATTGATAGTGTTATTATGGAGTAAAAATTAGTTATAATAATAAATTTTAGTATAATAAATTAACATGAACATGATAGTTAATCTAAATAAACACGTGAGTACCCTATTTTTAAGAGTTTAGTGGCTATTTTTATTTTTTTAATTATTATTATTATTATTATTCTTATTATTATTATTATTATTATTCTTATTATTATTATTATTATTATTCTTATTATTATTATTATTATTATTCTTATTATTATTATTATTATTATTGAAATAGTTATATGATTAGGCTATATGATTACCGATAGTGTTATTATAGACTAAAAATTAGTTATAATAACTGATTTGAGTGTACAAAGTTAATATGAACATAGTTATTAGTCTAAATAAATATGTGAGTACCTGTTTCTAAGAGTTTAGTGGCTATTTTATTTTTTTAGTTATTATTATTATTATTATTATGTGATTACTGATAATGTTATTATAGACCAAAAGTGAAGTTAGTTATCATAATGAATTTGAGTGTACAAATTTAATATGAACATGGTAGTTAGTCGGCATAGGATTCGGTGGTCCAGGAACTTTTGGACTACTTAGTGGTCTAAGTAAAAAACATATTTTTGAAGTTTTTTTATCAATTACTACGTAGTCCTTGAATTAGTTTTAATTACAAATTAATCCCATATATTTTATTTAATTATAAAAATAATTTTATGTTAATACATTGATATTGGTGCAAGAAGATAATAAGATCTTGATCATGGTGATTGAAAAAAAAAATTGGATTAATGAGGATTTGTACAACCTATTGTGATTTATGGAAGTAGAATAGAATAAATTGTGCAAAATCCTACAGAATTCTGAAAAATGAGAACATTACCAATTGATTGAGTAGATGGATATTCCATTACCAATCGATTGAAATTGGCAAAACATTCAACTTCATCACCTTCCAATCGATTGGATTACATTACCAATCGATTGTATTTGGTAAATCCATGTTGTTTTCGTGAATTATATTTTTGTATTTGATTGTTAATAAATATAATAGATAATTGATAAAATAATAATTTATAAAATAAAAAACTATTTTTATAATTAAATAAAATATATGAGGTTGATTTGTAATTAAAATTAGTTCAAAGACTACGTAGCAATTGATAAAAAAACTCCAAAAACATGTTTTCTACTTGGACCACTAAGTGGTCCAAAGGTTCCTGCACCACCGAATCCTGAGCCTAGTTAGTCCATATAAACATGTGAGTACCCTGTTTTTAAGAGTTTAGTGACTATTTTATTTTTTTAGTTATTATTATTATTATTATTATTATTATTATTATTATTATTATTATTAGATTACTGATAATGTTATTATAGACTAAAAGTGAAGTTAGTTATCATAATTGATTTAAGTGTACAAAATTAATATGAACATGATAGTTAGTCCAAATAAACATGTGAGTACACTGTTTTTAAGAGTTTAGTGGCTATTTTATTTTTAATTATTATTATTATTATTGAGATAGTTACATGTTTACTGATAGTGTTATTAAGTTTTATTAGTTATTGTGATTACGGTTGTTATAATTCATTTTTAATAGTTTCACTTCCAAATGCATTTCCATACTTATTAACATTGATATTGTTATTGTTGTTATTATCATTATTATTTTAACAGTTATAATTATGTGTTGATTATTTCTGTCAGGGTTCTAGAGTAATTGGACTGAGACACTTATATGCTCCAGAACCATATGATTGAAGAATAGAATCCTATCTAAGAGCCGCTGGCTTTTACAATGTGTCTCAAATTCGAAAAATTCCAGGACAAACGGCCCTGATAAATGCCTTGGTAGAACGGTGGAATCCAGTGACTCATACGTTCCATCTCCCTATAGGTGAATTTACTATTACTTTAGAAGATGTAGCTTTGATACTTGGACTTCAAAGAACTGGGCTACCAGATACAGGGCCAACCAACAGTAATCACAGATCCATGGTGCAAGAATGTCTGATGAACTTTGGAGTTGCCCCAACAGCGAGTGAATGCAGAGGTAGCTTTATCAAGCTAACATGGTTGCGTAATGTTAAGCATGGAATAATTTTGATTACTCATGAGGCTATGAAGCGTTATACCAGGTGCCACATTATGTCGCTGTTTGGTACCACGTTATTTGATGACAAATCCGGTGCGGTGGTGCATTGGAAATTTCTACCCTTGCTCTGTAATATTCCTAGAATCAGGACATATAGTTGGGGATCAGCTTGTCTTGCCCACTTGTATAGGTCTCTGTGTAGGGCCACGCAATATGATTGTAAATATTTGAATGGGCCTTTAGCACTGTTGCACGTATGGGCTTAGGAACAGATGCCTTTCTTTGCACCAATTCGCCATCCCCCGACTTTCCTATTAGCTTGTCGGTATGACCTCTAAGGATATTCATTACTGATGTTTTATTAATTGACTATGTAAATGCATTATATTGATGTAACATTATTCAATGACAGGTGGAATGAGTGGAATGCCCCTTCGAGTGAGTTTACACGGTGGACACCTGCACATTTTAGGCAGATGCTTGATAACATTACAAATGCTAATGTATGTCATTATTATTGCTTATGTTTCATTCGTCCTCTAATTTCATACCATGCGTTATTTTCATTGTTAAGAGGTTTGCCTAAATGCTCTTATACATGGGTAGAAACTCCAGAAAACTCGGTTTAGAATCCTGACATCCTGAGCCAATTCATCCCTGCGGTAGCAAGGTAACGTTTCATATTCGACGGCTGCTGATGGCTCTTTCTTCACCATTGCCTCAAACCATATGGGCAACGCTTCATAAGAGGCTTCCCACCCTCCAAAAATTTTTTCAACTACCTTCTGCTTAGCCAACCATTCTTTGTGATAACTAATCGTGTAGTTAAACTTCAATTGGACATCTACAATCACTGATTGCACCTTTATGGATGGATTGGCCTCTATCAATGGCTTAATTGCTTCTGCAATAGTGTCTGAATCCAACTTCGAATGATCCTGAGAAATAGTGGCTCTAGTACAAGTATGGCTGTCATTGTATCGTCTAATCTCCCAACAATACTTTCTTCGCATCATGCTAACCCTGATAAGCCAATCACAGCTTTGCCCATATTGCACACATTTCGCGTAAAATGTCGTCGGCTCAGACTCAAAAACTCGATAATCAACACCTCTGTGAATGGTATAATCTTTAACTGCCTTGATCACAGCCTCTCTAGAATTAAATTCCAACCCTATGACAAATTCACCATCCTTGACCATAGGTGGATCTACAATAACACTGCTAACCCATATTTACACAGTGCATAATATTAATACGCAAACATATATTTAAAGTTCTAATCCAAATACGGTGTGATGCAACTACAAACCTGCATTGGCATACTCCGGAAATTCTGGAGCATTCATGGCATCGAGATCCAAAGCGCGCATGAAAGACGGTTCTTCGAATGGATGCTCTCTCGCTAGTGCATTTGCGACGTCTTCGATGTCCGACTCAATGGTACAGTCCTCTTGTTCCTCGTCTGCATTCGGATCAACAAAATCGTAATTTCCTTCATATTCCTCTTCGCTGTCACCGTTATAACTTTTCCCATCGAAATCATGATCATCTTGTTCCACCGTATTTGGTAATTGGTCAAACTCCATATACAACTCAATAACAGACACTCGTGATTGGGCTTGATAGTAGATTGAGAACATCTCTTGCAGACTTGTGTCATCATTGATGCACATCGCATGAAATTGAACGAATCCACCGAATACTAATATAGATCATCTGTATAAAATATTTGCCACCCTCTTTGGCATATAAGAATCTATATTTTGACAAATATAACTCTTAAATTCTTCGAACGACACCATAAAAGAAAAAACAGATATACAAAGATTATTACACATAAATATCACACCTTGAGCTGTTTCAGATAAAATTTGACCATTATAATAAATTTTAAAACTAATATTATTATTCATTTTTGTGATCACGAAAATTATATTTCTATTATAATTTTTAACACGAATTAACAAAATATCATAGTATCAAAATGAAATATTTATATAACTAAAATAAACAAAAAAAATTTACCCAATAACAAACAACAAAAAAATTGCTTGCACACAGAAAAGAAGAGAAACAATAAGAAGAATAAGAAGTAGAAGAAGAGCATTAGAAAGAGAAAAGGAGATCGAGAATTGCAAGACATTACATTCACGCACGCACTCTATATATAGAGAAGTTAATAAACAAATCGTTACTCACGTTTACGAATTAAATAATTTCAAAATTAATAAAAAAGGAAATCAGCACTAACGATTTCATGTTCCCATAGATTCAGAACTTATTTTTGTCCTACTTGAAATCGTAAGTCCCATTTTCTATATTTTTTTTCCTATTCAAAAATCGTTAGTCTCATTTTCACAGTTTTTTTGTCCATTATGAAATCGTTAATAACGATTTCTTGTTGTATTTTCTTAATCTCCATATCAATGCATTACACTAAACTAACATAATATCTCCGTATTATACCTATGCTTTGATAATATCTAAAAAAATAGCCACCAGAAACACTGCCATTTAATTATTTTAGTAACTAATTATTTAAATTAAAAAATTATATAAATCAATATGAATAAATATACACAAATAAATAATAAATAATTTAGTGCCTAATTTTTAGTGTATAGAAAATATTTTTCATAGTAACACATCAAAACGTTTAGCTGACTGAAAATGATAAATCAAAATTGAATTGACTTAAATATGTGAGATATTTTAAAAAATAAAACATCGTTCAATCATTTACTAAGCACAGAGACTAACAAGTACAAATATATAAATCCATGATATCCTGGAGAAAAAGAACTTTACATTTTAGGGAAGGCATAATGTATGGTCATTTTCATATATTAAGTGACATGGATTAGAAGTATAACCATGACAAATAGTTTACCATGTGAAAACTCATGTATACTTTTATGTATTATTCCTTTTAGGTTACATTGCATTTCCAAAAATCATATTCATTTGTTTTTTCATGCTTTTGAACACCCAACATATTTTTTCATTTCATATTTTTGGCCCGCTTAGAATAAGGCTTACGTAACAGAAAAATAATTTTGGCCAAAAAAATCGTCAAATATCCTCACAATAATTTACTACTCAGTTATTGCTAAACCAATGATGCAACATTAATCCACTCAATGGAAAAATTTCCCTTATCACATGTCATCATAAGATTGGTCGAGTTAAACTTTGGCCATTCTTAGTCATTGACTCCCATGCCACTATAGAACTTACCATTTATGTATTATTCAATAAAGTATTAATATAATAAAATTTTTAATTAAATTTAAAAATTTATCATTATAATAATAATTATAATATTAAAAAATA
>NC_029791.2:35527728-35555070 GCF_000816755.2 Arachis ipaensis
ATATTAAAAAATAAATCATTTGTAATTTAACTTAAACTGTTCTTAGTAATATAATTGTTAATAAGGACATTAATAATTCGTGTATATATATAATTTTTATAGATAAAGATTAATAGATCTTGTTTATTAGTTGTGGAAAAGAAAATATATGAACGAAAAAGATTGTTTAATTGTTAAAAAAATTCAACTGTAATCTACCTCTAAAGTTTTTATTAAAAAAAATTAATTAAAAAAAGTGATAATTTATGAGCAAGAGATACCAGGTCATGTGGGTTGAGGGTGCAGCAGCCTGTTAACCCTTTATCTTCTAGCCTATGCCCAAGTCTCGAAGTCCAACTCTCAACTTGGAGAGGACAGGACAGCATATTGCAAACCCATTTAGTCTAACCAAGAATATCCAAGTCCATGTTCCATCACAATAATGCCCCTACTCAGGTCACAAGCTCGCGTTATCAAGTTTGGAAAATATTACACCTTTTCATAAGTTTTATAAACCCGTGTGCTCTAATATATATGACCGAGGTGAGATTTGTCAAGCGAAGAACTTAGAACAATGTTATATTTGAATAAAAAATTTTATCTCTAAAATCTATTTTTAAAAAATATATATATAATTCTTTTCGTCTCATTTTTAAATCTTTTAGAGACTTATTTGTTGTTAATATTTTTTGTGAATTTTTTTATCAACAATATAAATTTTCGAGTACCATTTTAGTAGTTTATTTTAAATAATTATAAAACTCGACCTAATTAATAAAATTTAAAAGTTATAAGGAGGCTTATTTGTTGTTAACATTTTTTGTGAATTTTTTTGTTAACGATATAAACTTTAGGGTACTACTTTACTAGTTTATTTTAGATAGTTATAAAATTTGACTTAATTAATGAATTGTAAAAGTTATAAAGATTAAATTGATTAGCTATAAATTTTATTAGTGTGAAATTTAATTTTTATTTGATTTTAAAATTTTGTTTTCCAAAAAAATATGAATAGAAAAGATTATTTAATGGTTGTGCAAAAGAAAATATATGAACGGAGGATTTTTTTTTTTTAGGCCCACTAGCTCTCAACTTCTAGAAGTTAGGGTGGGATAGCGTAGAAAACCAACAAAAAAGTATTTAGATAAATGCACAGTGAAATACACGTATCATTACAAACAAGAGCAGCCAAGTGAAGCAAGAAGTCTTGGAAAATTCTGAGAACATTGGTGCGACCGATGCTTGCCAAGCTATGCTCGATGGCTTTCTCAGTTGAGTCGAGTATCTGCGACCGAAACCACAAACAATAATGAATCAACTATACGCAATGGCAGCATTCTGTTAACTAGATTAATCAATTTAATTAACAGTTATAAAACTCAGACTAAACTGAATATGTGAAAATTAGACCTTTTCAATATTTTGCAGAGATTGATTCATCATGAGGCTACTCTCTTTGAGTTGCTTTGCCAGCACAACTATCTCATAAGCCAAATCCTCTTACAACTTTCTGCAAAGAATAAAAGGAAGATTAATTAACAAAAATAATAGGAATATACAACAACATAACATAGACTTTGAGTGAAAAGATGTAAAGGTTATGACTCCCCAAATTGCAATACCAAAATCCAACATAACAAGTTTTAAATTATAACCCAATTAAGCAATATCTGTGCTTTTCAATGTGTGCAATTTTACAGGTGAGTGACCAGTCTCAGCAGGTTCATGTAGTCTATCTTCAAAACTTGGGATAGGTCTGTTCCAAGAACAAAGATAAGTAACAATAAAGCAACCTACAAACATATATGGCTGCAAGAAGGCACTTTAGCTTACACAGATCTTCTTCTTAATCCAAAAGAAAGAGGAGAAAGAGGAATTTGCTTTTTTGCCTCTATTTCAGAGTAATTTTCTTTAACACTGGTCCATTCAAAGTTGTTATCAGATTTTTGTGGTTAATATGACAATCTGGCTTTTCCACCAAGATAAAATAGGATATACAGAAGAATGGTAAACAAATAAAAAAGAGCCCATTTTGCTGCCTCATGATTCATTCCAACCAAGTGATAAAATTCAAGCAATGAAGTGTTTATACACACTTTTCACATTCTATGTATTTTTATTTTCACCATTGTTCAAAAAAGCTCTTGGTGTTTATTTAGCTGAGTAAGTAGTAATTATAGAGCATAGTTAATTTTTCAAAAATATAGAAATTAGAACCAAAGTGAAAATGAGAATTCCTTTCTTTATCAAAAATTTAAATTTAGCAAATTCCATCTTCATATAGTTTGAATTTTCATCTTTTGTTGGAACAGAAAAAGTAATTTAATAGGTAGCATCCAAGATTTTTTCATTCTAATTATCTCCCTAAAGTAAAAATAAGAGATTAGAAATACACACCTCAAAGTTAAGCAGTTTGGATGAAATGGCCTCAATCTTCTCTAAATACTCATTTATTGTAACCTTTGAAATCTTGCATGACCAGAGTTACACTAATCCACAAATATTCAGTAAAATAAACATAAATATATTAAGAATATAGTAGCTTTTATAAATAATAAGTTACCGGTTCAACTTTTAAACATAAACAATGTTCAATGTGAGTCATATAGATTACTATTGTATAAGGTGTCTTATTATGTTAGGCACAATATTGGGCCACACTCATTCTTGTTCATGAATATTAATAAAGAAAAAAGTATTGAATACTAAATATATTATATCTAGTCTCCTTCCATCTAATCCTAAAAATTTCAACAAGTTCTGGTATTCCTATATTACAACCCAAGTGAAAAAGATGAAAGGGAAAAAAATGGTGTTCTGACTTATGAATAGACAACGAAGTTACTTTGTCTCACTTACGTCTAAGACTTTAAGTTACCTTGGTAAGCCTTCTGTTGTCTTCTCTTCAGCCAATTGTTCTAATTGTTCTCACATACTGCAAAGTCAACTGATACGCACCAAATCTCTATTCCTAAATTAGTGTGTTTATATTTAGTAGTTGTTAGCTGATAGCATCAATTAGCATAATTAGAGTAAGAATTCGTTCCTCTATTTTTGGTCTGTATCTTTATTTTTCTATTTTGCAGATATGCAGTTAGTTTTAGAATGATTGGTTTTAGGTTTAGGTTGCAGGTCTCGATGTATATATGTTAAGAACACATTCTATCAATGACAGACTTTGACACATACAATATCATTTTAGCATGGTATCAGAGCTGCCCAAACTCTGATATTCAAATCAATGGCAGATCTCCACTGTAAGGATGGCAGCAAAAGAAAGGGATGAAAACGCTGCAAAGATAATTGTAGAAAAGACTGAAGGCGATGGAAGCAAGAAAACTCCATCACCTTATGAGTTGAGTGCGAGTGACAACCCTGGAAATATCATCACACAGGTACAGTTGAGAGGTGAAAACTATGACGAATGGGCTAGAGCGGTGAAGATATCTCTACGGACTCGAAGAAAGTGGGGGTTTATAGATGGAACCCACAAGGAGCCAGCAAGTGAAGCTCCAGAATTGGAAGATTGGTGGACTGGTCAGTCCATGATTGTGTCCTGGATCTTGAATACCATTGAGCCTAGTTTGCGCTCAACTGTGGCATATGTGGAAAACGCAAAGGACTTATGAAAAGAAATAAAAGAATGCTTCTCTATAACAAATAGTCCAAGGATACAACAGCTGAAGGCAGAATTGACGGAATGCAAACAATAGGGAATGTCCATCAGTCCATGGTAAATTACCATGGAAAACTAAAAGCTTTGTGGGATGAGCTGGCAAATTCTGAGCAAATTTCAAGATGTGTGTGTGGAGGATGCAAGTGCAATCTTGCATTACAATTTGACAAACGGAGAGAAGAAGAAAAGGTTCATCAATTTCTGATGGAGCTGGACGATGTGGGTTACGGGACAGTTCGGTCCAATGTTCTAGCAACAGATCCCCTGCCTCCACTGAACCGAGTTTATGCTATGATGGTGCAAGAAGAGAGAATGAAGATAATCACTAGATCGAAGGAGGAAAGAGGCATGGTAGTAGGCCTCGCTGTCCAGACAGGATACAAACCAAGGGAAAAAGGTGAAGCAAAAGACAAAACAATTGTGTGCTCTCATTGTGGGAGGTCTAGCCATGATACAAAAGGGTGCTTTCAACTTGTTGGATACCCTGAATGGTGGGGTGACCGACTACGAAATGAGGGTCGAACCACTGGAAGAACCCAACAAAATCGGGTGGAAACCGAGGAAAAGAAGGACAATTTCATGCAAATGTGGTACATGTCGGAACCGAAAGCGGGATCAAATCAAGCGCGGAAAAACAGAAACTTGAGGTGACAGGAATCAGTGAAGAGCAGTGGAACATGTTAATGGCGGTATTAAATTCACAAAAATCAAATGATCATGTAAAAATGACCGGTAAGAAATTTTGGGAATTGTGGATTGTGGATAGTGGTGCTTCTAATCATATGACAGGGACCTTGAGAAACTTGTGTGAATTGCGAGACATACAGGGATACCCAGTTGGGTTGCCAGATGGAGAAAAAAGTGCTTGCTAACAAGGAAGGAACAGCAATTCTCGATGGAGGACTAAGGCTTAAAAATGTTTTATACGTGTCACAACTGAGATGCAATTTAATATCAGTATCACAATTAACTGATGAAGAAGAATGTGTGGCATTATTCACTAACAAATTGTGTCTATTGCAGGACCTACTTTGAGGATGCCGGTTGGAGCCGGTGAACGGAAGGATAGACTTTATTTCTATCGTGATGTAAGTGATGTAAAAGTATTTCAAGCTGGTAGAGATTCTCAACTGGAATTGTGGCACAAGCGTCCTGGACATCCGTCTTATAACATTGTTCAGATGATTCCAAATTTGGGCAGCTGTAGTAGAAGAGAGTGTTTGAATAAAACTTGTGAAGTGTGTGAAAAATCCAAACAAAGTAGAGAAAAATGTTCTTTGAGTAATTGTCATGCTTCTGATAATTTTGAATTAATACATTGTGATTTGTGGGGACCTTATAGAACTCCTTCATCTAGTGGTGCTTCATATTTCTTAACAATCGTTGATGACTGTTCTTGTATTGTATGGATTTACTTGTTGTGTGAAAAGAAAGAAGTGTCACAAACTTTGATAGATTTCTTTACACTTGTGGAAAGGCAGTATGGGAAACGCGTTAAGAAAGTGCGTAGTGACAATGGAGCGGAGTTTATGTGCTTGAAATCATATTTCTTGAAAAATGGAATCATGCATCAAACTTCATGCGTAGGGACACCACAACAAAATGGTAGGGTTGAAAGGAAGCACAGGCATATCCTCAACGTAGCACGTGCACTTCGATTCCAAGGGAGCCTTCCCATTAGTTTTTCGGGAGAATGCATTCTGACAGCCGGTTATTTGATTAATCTGACACCTTCATCTGTCCTCAATGGAAAGACTCCTTATGAAGTTGTGAATGGAAAATCCCCCATCCTATGCACACTTGAGGGTATTTGGATCCCTGTGTTATGCACACAACCAAAATCGACAAGGAGATAAATTTGCTAGCAGGAGCCGTGTGTGTTTGTTGGTTATCCTCATGGCCAAAGGGGGTGGAAATTGTTTGATCTTGACAACAAAACATTCTTTGTCTCACGTGATGTGAGGTTTTTTGAAGATGATTTCTCTTTTTCCATTAAAACCAGTGCTCCTACAACGGGTCCAGCTACTACCATTGAGAATGAAGTTCTTGCTGGACTTGGTGCACTCAATGAGGAAGAATTAGGGCTTAATTGCCAAATTGGTCAAATTAGGCCCAATGACCACACGGAGCCCATCAATACAGAACAAGGTTGCAGCATCTCAACACAAAAAGACACCCTCGATACTCACAATGATATTGGGAGTTTGGAGGCCACTTCATCGTCGGTACCGGCCGCTCCTGCCACCACCGTCTCTGCTATGCCTGAACCTACCACCGTCGCGCCACTTGGAAGAGGACATCGACTGAAGATACAATCTATCAAGCTACGAGATTTCGTCACTTGCACCACGGTACCTCCCAATCCATCAAGTCGTTCTCCCTCTCCATCGAGCTCCTCAGGTATGGTTTATCCTTTGACAAACTATATGAACTGTGAAAAATTTTCTTCCTCCCATCGCATTTTTCTCACAGTCCTTCAAGATGAGCAGGAACCTACGCTTTTCTCCGAAGCTGTTCGAGATGCACGTTGGAGGGACGCTATGCCTGAGGAGATTAATGCCCTCCAACAAAATAGAACTTGGGATCTCACACCTTTTCCTGTCGGCAAGAAAGCTCTTGGATGTAAATGGATTTACAGAATCAAGTATCATTCGGATGGTAGCATTGAACGATTTAAAGCTCGCCTTGTTGTCCTGGGAAATCATCAAGTGAAGGGAATAGACTACACAGAAACATTTGCTCCTGTGGCCAAGATGGCTACTATCCGCACTGTTTTGGCGGTTGCTGTAGCTAGAGACTAGGAACTCCATCAAATGGGTGTTCACAATGCTTTTCTACATGGTGACCTTGAGGAAGATGTGTACATGAAACCACCGCCTGGGTTCTCGCTGTCACAAAAAGGACTGGTATGTTGCCTTCGAAAATCTCTATATGGCCTTCGACAAGCGCCTCGTTGTTGGTTTGCTACTCTCTCTACTGCTCTGGTTCAGTATGGTTTTCAATACTCAAAGTCAGATCATTCTCTGTTTGTTTTTCGAAAAGAAAATGTACAACTTGTGGTCCTGGTGTATGTTGATGATCTTGTTATTGCGGAAAATGATCACGTGGCCATTTGTAGTTTCAAAAACTATCTTCACCGTTGCTTCCATATGAAAGACTTAGGCAAGCTGAAGTACTTCTTAGGAGTAGAATTCGCGAGATCTCCCACAGGCATTTATTTGAGCCAGTGAAAATATGCCTTAGACATAATTGCCGAAACTGGGCTTCTTGGGGCTAAACCAGCTCCTACTCCTATGGAAGATAATCATCGATTGGCCTTAACTACGGGCCATTACTGTCTATTCCTACCCAATATCATCGCCTTGTTGGGCGTCTCATCTACTTATGTTTTACCCGGCCCGAACTCTCATATAGTGTTCATATTTTGTCTCAGTTTATGCAATAACCTCGAGAGAAACATTGGCAAGGTGTTCTTCGAGTTGTTCGTTATTTAAAAGGTCAACCTAGTCAATGTATTCTTCTGAAACGGGACTCTGATCTGCGCCTCTATGGCTGGTGTGATTCAGACTGGGCAGGATGCCCACTCACACGCAAATCTCTTACTGGTTGGTTCATTTCTCTTGGCCATTTTCTGATCTCTTGGAAGACAAAGAAACAACTCACCGTTTCTAAATCCTCTGCCGAAGAGGAATACAGGTCTATGGCCACCATCACCTGTGAACTAAAATGGCTTAAGGATATTTTGACTTGCTTGGGTGTTCCTCATCCTATGCCAATTTTTCTTTTTTGTGACAGTCAAGCCGCCCTTCATATTGCCAAGGACCCGGTCTTCCACGAAAGAACAAAGCACATCGAAGTAGATTGTCATTTTATTCGTAATGAGATTCTTCATAATCACATTTGTCCTTCTTATGTTCCCACTCAAGATCAGCTGGCTGATATATTCACTAAGGCACTTGGCACAAAATAGTTTGTTTCATTGCTTAATAAGTTGGGCATTCAAAATCTCGATGCTCCAACTTAAGGAGGGGTGATACGCACCAAATCTCTATTCCTAAATTAGTGTATTTATATTTAGTAGTTGTTAGCTGATAGCATCAATTAGCATAATTAGAGTAAGAATTTATTCCTCTATTTTTGGTCTGTATCTTTATTTTCCTATTTTGCAGATATGCAGTTAGTTTTAGAAGGATTGGTTTTTGGTTTAGGTTGCAGGTCTCGATGTATATATGTTAAGAACACATTCTATCAATGACAGACTTTGACACATACATTATCATTTTAGCATCAACAAATGATCATTTTACATTTTACCTCTTTCCAGAGTTAGCAAGAAACTAAATAAAGTATATTTCAAGAAGACTAAAGACAATTACAACTTATAAGCTTCCTGAGATAAACACAAGCTCAATATTACTA
The DNA here is from genome assembly GCF_000816755.2 of Arachis ipaensis. NCBI lineage: Eukaryota > Viridiplantae > Streptophyta > Magnoliopsida > Fabales > Fabaceae > Arachis > Arachis ipaensis. The sequence goes on from NC_029791.2 coordinate 35,535,803, forward strand.
AAATTAAAGAGTACATGAACGAGTTTTGCCTGGTTTTGTTGCTAAGGTGCAGCTGCAAGCAACCTCCTTAGGTTAACTTCCATTTTACTAATTCCCATGAAAATCCTGTAACATTTTAGTACACAAACAAAATTAATTATCTTCACCAAAAAATTGTAGAATTTCAATCCTCCATGTTCTTCAAGTAAAATAGCTCAGATCTTAGACCAAGGTTGTACATATAGCTTTCTTGGTCATTCATGCAAGATTTAATGGTCTGAATTTGTTCCTATCACTTGCACTCGCATATAATTTCAACATAAAACTTTCCACAAAATACATATAAGTCACTGCGTTGAAATAATTTCAACATGACTATCGATGGATTTTCTTACACTTATCTATTACTCTTATTGGAATTTCTACAAGGAGGTAAATATCAAATCGGTACTCGAAAAATTTTATCATTGACAAAATGGTACCTGACTTTTGTTATTTACAAAATAGTCTTTAAATAATTTTAAAATTTGACAAGCATGCTCCTGAGCTCGTCGGAGGACATTTCCGATGAAAAGGATGCTAAGGTGGTCACCGAAAAATCCAAGAAGATTATCATGTGCTTTTGTATAATATTTTATTAGTATTTTGAGTCCTTTGATTTCTTGTTAAATGTAGGAAAATTAAATGTCAGCAGAAGAGAAGCGGAGCACAAGCAAAAGAAAGCAACTAGAAAAGCAAATGATATCGAAAGATTAAGATTTGGAGGTTTTTTTTTTTGTTCACGGTATCTAAGAACCCGACAAGGTCAAGGACTAATCCGTCACATATCTGAACTCCATTTAAAGGTCTGTCGCTTGCCAATGAGTTACTGCATGCATAAGATGGGATTCGAACCCCCGACATTTGCTTAAGCGGACGAGTGAGTTGACCACTCTACCAACCCAAATTGGTTAAAATTTTGGAGGATTTAATGTTAGGTTTTCATGGTCTTGAATTCAGATTGGCCCTTTGGATTGGGTTGGGTTCTAATCAATGCCAAGAAAACATCTTCAATTTGGAACACATGATGAGAATAGATTCTCGAAAGGATAAAGTAACTTGGATTGGTCGATTGGCAAACTTACTTGTCAGCTTAAACAAGTGTCACTCGTCAGCTTAAACAAGTGTCGAGGGTTTGAATCATGACAATTCTGTGCATAGTAGCTTCCTACAACTCGAACGACATAAAAGATACTATTTGTGTGTTTTTACAAAATATAATGTGATTCTGTCTACATAGATAAAATCAATTATTTGTATAAATTACATAAAATACAAAATAAATATTAAAAATATATGAAATAATATATATTCATACACAAATAACTTATTTATTAAATAACTTTTTTGTTTATATATAATTTTATATTAAAATTATTTAAAAAATCATGTATATACAAAAAATTAATAATCATATATTTAATAGTTTTTTTTAATTATTAACATGAATTTAAAGTTATATAGATAGATAAAATCAAGGGTGAGGCCTAATAGAAACAAAAAGCAAATAAGCAATTCCAGCATGCAAACTGCAAAGTATGGATCAATGCACAGATAGATGCATTATAAGCAAAGGCCAAGCTGTATTTTATCCATACATGTTTCTTGCAAATATGTTATAAATTATGATTGGATATCTAAGTCTACGTATAAATTATTTAATATTTTAATAATATTACTAAAGAGTATGGGCAAAGGACTTTGAAATAAATGTTCACTCCTTACACGGGAAAAAATGTTCACTTTATAAATTATTTTGTATAATATTTTATCATTTAAGTTCTCAAACTTAATGTTTCATAATAATAATAATATGAAGTTATATCTATACTCACTTTGTACCACTTGATAAGAGTAATAATAAAAATCACAAATTCATCAATATAATTTTCGAAGTTCAATATCAATTTTCAAAATAATATTAAAATCACAATAATTATCCAGTTGAAAAAAAAGAATTCAACTACATAATAAGATACTTTTAAGTAAAAAAGTGAAATAATGTCATTAGCTAAACCAAATATCATATAAATTGTTATTTGTGTAATTTTTCAGAATTTCCAATACAGCATATTTTGCAATTTCTATAATATTAGAGGAGAAGAATTATCAAAGCAATTTTTTAATTAAAAAAAAAGAAGTTAGAGTCCAAAAAATGATTGTTATCTGTTACACACTTAAGCGGACCCACATTTGCAGCAATGAAAGCCAATCAATAAAGTAAGCACCTTCTTCTTTCTTCATTATTCTGATTTCCAATTTCGCAGAACCCTAAAATTTCTCTCTCTCTCAACTCTTCGAATTTCACAACCCCGTCCCAATTTACAATTGTCCCATGTAATAGAGATCAATTAACTATAGGATGCATCCAAACAAAAAACCAATCAGTTAATACATGCATGGAGGAAAAACATACAATTTCTGAACAAAACATTGTCTCATCGACCTCCTAACATGGGAATTTTTTTTTAATTAAATAAATATAAAAATTATGAAAATAAATAAAAGGTGAGGTATTTATAAAAATGCACTATAGAACACATCTCGGATACTAAAGAGATAACTAAAAAATGAACACATTTCGGATGCTGAGATTTCATATTATGACTAGGTGACACCGAGTCACATCCTGAGTGCACCCGGAATATATATAAGTATAGAAATCGGATATTGAACATCTGAGATATGAGCATTACGTGAAGGGAGTCTCAACATCCGAGATATAGTAAACGACTTAATTAGGGTCTCAACACCCAAGATATGTTAGAAAATAAGTCTATTTATATAGCCCATGCCAATACCTCCCCTCACACAATTCACAAACCAATCTTTTCTTTCTCTTCTTTCCGTTTTGTTCTGATGGAGAATAATCAATTCTTCTTTGTTGTGGTTTATCCCAATGGAATAGTCAGACACGGTGATGAAGGAGTGATTTTCGAATCTGATAAGACTGTCCGGTTGAACACTAACCGTGTTGATAGCCTCGATGCGCTAAAGACGATTATGCTGAGTAATATGGGAGGAGTAAGTACAAAGGAGGTTAGGCGAGTTGCATATAGATTTCTGCACGCGCTTCCGAATGGTGGATTTACTAACCAGTTATTTTGGATTGATGGGGATCAACATGTGAGGGTAATGTTCGGTGCACATGCACGGCTAATGCCGCAACATGTGATGGAGTTGTATGCTACAGTCTATGACGTGGTTGTCGGTGGTCGGCCGTCTCCTTTGAGTCCTAAAGTTTTCCCGCTCGAGGCCACACTAATCCACTATGCCCAGCCACATGATAGTGCCGACGAGGATGACAATGACGGCGATTCAACTTATATTTTTCTGAAGATGAGTATGTGCTGGAGACTCCTGGCAACGGTGTTGGTAGGTTTTTTCAGCCTCCCCCTTTGGCCATTCATCGACTGTCAGATGTTCCTAGTCATTATCAGACGTTGAACTCGGACGCAATGCTACGATCTTCTAAACGCCGATGATGGGAGGATCATAACACAGATGGTGGGGTGGAATTCCAAGTTGGGCATAGGTTCAGGAACCATGAAGCAGTTCTAATGGTAGTGAAGAACTACAGTATTCGATGGAATGCGGAGTACAGAATTTTGGAGTTAGATAGTCTTAAATGCCACTGTCGTTGCAAGCAATTTACCAATAGTTATTCATGGAGTCTTAGTGTGGCACTACAACAAAACTTGAATTATTGGTATATGTTACGATTTATTTTAGATGCATTAGAGTCTATCACGTTAGTTTTGTATTTTGCATAATGTTGACATCCACGAGAAATTTGTAGGGAGGTGCGTAGGTTTAGTGGATTACATACCCGTCTGGCACCTACCATGTCTCAGAATCATGCTCAGCTGGATAGTGGTTTGATTTGCAAGGTCATGTTACCTATGATTAAGACTGACCCGTCGGTGTCTATCCCGGTGTTGCAAAGTACGGTGCATCAGAGTTACCATTTTAAGTTCTTATATCGAAAGGTGTGGATGACAAAGCAGAAAGCGATTGCCAAGATCTATGGCAACTGAGAAAAGTCGTACAACAGGATACCTGCACTCTTACAAGCTTTGTAGGAGTGCCTCCCAGGCACGATTCATGGTTGCGTTGTTGTACCTTATTACAATGGGGACATGGTTAACAGAGAGTTGAGTCAGTTTGATAAAGTTTTTTGGGCATTGCCTCTATATATTGAAGCGCTTAAGCATTGCAAGCCTTTTGTATCTGTGGACGGGACACACTTATATGAAAAGTACGGGGGCATGATGTTAATTGCTGTGGCTTAATATGGTAACAACAACATTCTTCCCATAGTTTTCGCATTAGTTGAGTCTGAGAAAACAGAGTCATGATTATTTTTTTCTCGAATTTGAGACAACATGTTATTCCACAGCCAGGAATCCTGAACATGTTACTCTTTACTTTTGTTGCTTTCACATCAACTTAAAGCATTAACGTTAAGGATGCGTAACTAATGATCTTGATACTACTTAATACATAGTCGTACTTGAATAATCAACTTAAAATATTAACGTAAAAAGTATACTGATGAGCGGATAATTTATACGCTTTTTAGCATTATTTTTAGGTAGTTTTTAGTATATTTTATTCGTTTTTTATTATATTTTTATTAGTATTTATGCAAAATTAACATTTCTGGACTTTACTATGAGTTTGCATGTTTTTCTGTAATTTCAGGTATTTTCTGGCTGAAATTGAAGGACCTGAGCAAAAATCTGATTTAGAGGCTGAAAAAGGACTGCAGATGCTGTTGGATTCTGACCTCCCTGCACTCGAAATGGATTTCCTAGAGCTATAGAAGCCCAATTGGCACGCTCTCAATTGCATTGGAAAGTAGACATCCTGGGCTTTCCAGCAATATATAATAGTCCATACTTTGCCCAAGCTGAGATCACAAAAACTGGCATTTAACGCCAAGTTTCTACCCTATTCTGGCGTTAAACGCCAGAACTGGCATAAAAGTTGGAGTTAAACGCCCAAACTAGCACAAAAGCTGGAGTTAAGACCAAGAGCAGCCTATGCACGTGAAAGCTTCAATTCTCAGTCCAAACACACACCAAGTGGACCCCGGAAGTAGATTTCTGCACTTTCTATCTTAGTTTACTCATTTTCTGTAAACCTAGGTCACTAGTTTAGTATAAAAACTACTTTTAGAGACTTACTATGTACCTCATGACATTTTTACATCTGAATTTTGTATCTTCTACAGCATGAGTCTCTAAACTCCATGGTTGGGGGTGAGGAGCTCTGCTGTGTCTCGATGGATTAATGCAATTACTACTGTTTTCCATTCAATCACGCTTGTTTCTATTCTAAGATATCCACTCGCACTTCAACATGATGAATGTGATGATCCGTGACACTCATCACCATTCTCAACCTATAAATGTGTGCCTGACAACCACTTTCGTTCTACCTTAGATTGAGTGTGTATCTCTTTGATTCCTAGTTCACGCGTTTGATTGCATCTCCTGACAACAGAGCATTCAAATCTGTGAGACCAGAGTCTTCGTGGTATAAGCTATAATCAATTGGCAGCATTCTTGAGATCCGAAAAGTCTAAACTTTGTCTGTAGTATTCCGAGTAGGATCTGGGATGGGATGACTATGACGAGCTTCAAACTCGCGAGTGTTGGGCATAGTGATAGACGCAAAAGGATCAATGGATCCTATTCTAACATGAGTGAGAACCGACAGATGATTAGCCGTGCGGTGACAGTGTATTTGGACCATTTTCACTGAGAGGACGGATGGTAGCCATTGAAAACGGTGATCCACCAACATACAGCTTGCCATGGAAGGAGCCTTGCGTGTGTGAAGAAGAAGACAGTAGGAAAGCAGAGATTCAGAAGACATAGCATCTCCAAAACCTCAACCTGTTCTCCATTACTGCATAACAAGTATTATTTATTTTATGTTATTTACTCTTCATAAACCCAATCATTTTTATTACTAATTTTCTGACTAAGAGTTACAAAATAACCATAGCTTGCTTCAAGCCGACAATCTCCGTGGTATCGACCCTTACTCACGTAAGGTATTACTTGGACGACCCAGTGCACTTGCTGGTTAGTTGTGCGGAATTGCAAAAGTGTGATTGTGATTTCGTGCACCAAGTTTTTGGCGCCGTTGCCGGCGGTTGTTCGAGTTTGGACAATTGACGGTTTATTTTGTTGCTTAGATTAGGAAATTTTTTTTTCCTTTTTGGTTTAGAGTCTTCCGTTTGAGTTTAGTCTTATATTTTAAGTTTGGCGTCAATTGCATAAGTTTATTTTTCTTTTATTTTTTTCGAATTATTAGTGTTCAAAGTATAAAAATTTTTTAAGTTTGGTGTCCTCTGTGTTTTAGTTTTCTTAAAAAATTTTCAAAAGTTACTTTTGGTGTTCTTGGTGTTCATCTTGATATTCAAAGCTTCCTTATTTGTTTTCTTTGTTTTGATCTAAAAATTTTAAATTTGGTGTCGTTTTTACTGTTTTTCTCTTTCTTCATTAAATTCAAAAATATCTTCTCTCTTTATTTTAATTGATTTTCGAATTCTGCCTGTAAAAATTCAAATTTTCATTTTAAAACTTCGTATTTTATCTTATCTTAGTTTTGGAATTTCAAAATTCAAATCTTTTTCAAAAATCATATCCAAGTTTTGTTTTCAAATTTTCTTAATTAATCAATTATTCTAGTTTTCGAAACTTCTATTTTATTTTCCATTCATTTTATTTTATTTTATTTTATTCAGTTGGTTTTAATTAAATAAAATAAAATAAATAAAAATATAATTTATTTACAATTTATATCAATTCCCTTTTCTCCATCATGGACATAAGTGGAAATGAACAGTCCAAAAGGACTCTGGGGTCATATGCTAACCCCATTACCGCTGCATACGGGAGTAGTATCTGTATACCTCCCATCAAAGCAAGCAGTTTTGAGCTAAATCCTCAGCTCATTGTCATGGTGCAGCAAAATTGTCAGTATTCCGGTCTTCTACAGGAAGAACCTACTGAGTTTCTGGCGCAGTTCTTGCAAATTGTTGACACAGTGCGTGACAAGGAGGTAGATCAGGATGTATACAGATTATTACTGTTTCTATTTGCTGTAAAAGATCAAGCTAAGAGGTGGTTAAATAACCAACCACAGCAAGCATAAGAACATGAAAACAGTTATCAGACAAATTCCTGAATCAATATTTCCCTCCAAAAAGGATGACACAGCTAAGGCTGGACATCCAAGGCTTTAAACAAGAGGATGGTGAATCCCTTTATAATGCCTGGGAGAGGTACAGAGGGATGCTAAGGAAATGCCCCTCTGAAATATTTTCAGAGTGGGTGCAGTTAGACATTTTCTACTACGGACTTACAGAAAAAGCTCAGATATCTCTAGACCACTCAGCTGGTGGATCTATACACATGAGAAAGACTTTTGAAGAGGCTCAAGAGCTTATCGATACAGTTGCTAGAAATCAGCATCTATACATAAGTAGTGAGTCCTCTATGAAAGAAGAAGCTAAGGCAGTATCAACTGACTTTAGTCCTCAGGAACAAGTTGCTGAACTCAATCAGCAACTATCTTCTATAACAAGGAAGTTATCAGAATTTAAGGAGATGCTACAAGAAACCAAAAATGCCAACAAGGATATGGAATCAAAATTGAATCAGACAAAATAACAGTTATCAAAATAGATAACAGAAGAGTGCCAAGCAATTCAATTAAGAAGTGAAAAAATATTGAATACCTTAACTCAAAGCAGCAGAACGCCAAGAAAAGAACAGCTGACAGAGGACGAGCAACCAGCTACCTAAAATCCCTCTGAGGATAGTAAGAGCCCAGAGAGGAATAACTCTGGCGTTCAAATGCCAGAAAAGGGTGAAAAACTGGTGTTAAACACCTAGTCCATGTCCAGTTCTGGCGTTCAAATGCTAGAAAGGGAAGGGAATCTGGCGTTAAACGCCCATCCAGCCCCCAAGCCTGGCGTTCAAATGCCAATGAGGGATCAGACACCTGCAAGTGTTGATGGTAACCCCTCTAAGAAGGATTCTCCAACCACCTCTGTAGGGAATAAACCTGCAGCAACTAAGGTTGAAGAATACAAAGCCAAGATGCCTTATCCTCAGAAACTCCGCCAAGCGGAATAGGATAAACAATTTTCCCGCTTTGTAGACTATCTCTGGACTCTTGAAATCAAGATTCCATTTGCAGAGGCACTTGAGCAAATACCCTCTTATGCTAAGTTCATGAAAGAGATCTTAAGTCATAAGAAGGATTGGAGGGAAATTGAAAAAGTCTTCCTCACTGAAGAATGCAGTGGAGTCATTTTAAAGAGCTTACCAGAAAAGCTTAAGGATCCTGGGAGCTTTATGATATCATGCACATTAGAGGGTACTTGTACCAAGACAGCTCTATGTGATCTTGGGGCAAGTATCAACCTAATCCCTGCATCCACTATCAGAAAGCTTGGCTTAACTGAAGAGGTCAAACCAACCCGGATCTATCTTCAACTTGCTGATGGCTCCATTAAATACCCATCAGGCATAATTGACGACATAATTGTCAAGGTTGGGCCATTTGCCTTTCCCACTGACTTTGTAGTGCTAGAAATGGAGGAGCACAAGAGTGCAACTCTCATTCTAGAAAGACCTTTCCCTAGCAACTGGACAAATCCTCATTGACGTCCAAAAAGGGGAATTAACCCTGAGAGTCAATGAGGATGAGTTTAAGTTGAATGTTGTCAAAGCTATGCAGCATCCAAACACCCCAAACGACTGCATGAGTGTTGATATTATTGACTCTCTGGTGGAAGAGGTTAATATGACTGAGAGTCTCGAATCAGAGCTAGAGGACATTTTTAAAGATGTTCAGCCTGATCTGGAGGAACCATAGAAAACAAAAGAACCTCTGAAAACTCCTCAGGAAGAGGAGAAGCCTCCTAAACCCGAGCTCAAACCTCTACCACCATCCCTAAAATATGAATTTCTGGGAGAAGATGACACTTTTTCGGTAATCATAAGCTCTGCATTAGAGCCACAGAAAGAGGAATAACTAATTCAGGTGCTGAGGACACACAAGACAGCTCTTGGGTGGTTCATAAGTGACCTTAAGGGCATAAGCCCAGCTAGATGCATGCACAAGATCCTATTGGAGGATGATGCAAAGCCAATGGTTCAACCATAGAGGCGGCTGAATCCAGCCATGAAAGAGGTGGTGCAGAAGGAGATCACTAAGTTACTAGAGGTTGGGATTATTTATCCTATTTCTTATAGCCTCTGGTGAGCCCTGTCCAAGTCGTCCCAAAGAAAGGAGGCATGACAGTGATTCATAATCAGTCAGAAGAATGAACTGGTTCCCACAAGAACAGTTACAGGGNNCAGTAGATCCTCAGGACCAAGAGAAAATAGCATTCACATGTCCATCTGGAGTATTTGCATACAGAAGAATACCTTTTGGTCTGTGCAATGCACCTGCAACCTTTCAGAGGTGCATGCTCTCTATCTTCTCTGATATGGTAGAGAAGTTTCTGAAAGTCTTCATGGATGACTTCTCAGTATTTGGAGACTCATTTAGCTCCTGTCTTAACCATCTAGCACTTGTTCTGAAGAGATGCCAAGAGACTAACCTGGTTTTAAATTGGAAAAAATGTCACTTTATGGTGACTGAAGGAATTGTCCTTGGGCACAAAATTTTAAACAAGGGAATAAAGGTGGATCAAGCTAAGGTAGATGTGATTGAAAAATTACCACCACCCACCAATGTTAAAGCAATCAGAAGCTTTCTGGGGCATGCAAGATTCTACAGGAGGTTGGATTTTTCAAAAATCGCAAAACCTCTGAGTAATCTACTAGCTGCTGACACACCATTTGTCTTTGACACAGGGTGTTTGCAGGCCTTTGAGACTCTAAAGGCTAAGTTGGTCACAGCACCTGTCATTTCTGCACCAGACTGGACATTACCATTTGAATTAATATGTGATGCCAGTGACCATGCTATTGGTGCAGTATTGGGACAGAGGCATGACAAGTTTCTGCACGTCATTTACTATGCTAGCCGTGTTTTAAATGATGTGCAGAAAAATTACACAACCACAGAAAAGGAATTGCTTGCAGTGATTTATGCCATTGACAAGTTTAGATCTTACTTAGTAGGATCAAAAGTGATTGTAACACTGACCATGCTGCTCTAAAATATCTCCTGACAAAGCAGGATTCAAAACCCAGACTCATAAGATGGGTGTTACTTCTGCAAGAGTTTGATATAGAAATAAGAGACTGAAAAGGGACAGAGAATCAAGTAGCTGATCACCTGTCCCGGATAGAACCAATAGCAGGAGCGTCCCTCCCTCCTACTGAGATCTCTAAACCTTTTCGGATGAGCAATTTTTTGCTATTCAGAAAGCTCCGTGGTTTGCAGACATTGCAAACTATAAGGCTCAGTAATGTCAAGCTATTGACAGTAAAGAAGCGCTTATTTAGAGGCAACCCAATCTTATTTATCTATGTTAATTACTTTTTCATTTTATTTTCCATTGTTATTTTATGTTTTCTTTAGGTTGATGATCATGTGGAGTCATAAAAACAGCTGCAGAATTAAAGCAGAATCAAAAATAGCACACCCTGGAGGACAGACTTACTGGCGTTTAAATGCCAGTAAGAGTAGTAGAATGGGTGTTAAATGCCTAGTCTGGCACAATTCTGGCGTTTAACGCCAGAAAGAAGCAACAAGCTGGCGTTTAACGCCAGAACAGAGCACCAAGTTGGCGTTAAACGCCAGAAAGGGAAGAAAAGTTGGCGTTAAACACCAGAAACAGGGTGCAACCTGGCGTTTAATGCCAGAATTGCACTCTAAGGGCATTTTGCATGCCTAAATGGAGCAGGGATGAGAAATCCTTGACCCCTCAGGATCTGTGGACCCACAGGATCCCCACCTACCTCACCATTCAAATTCAAACCATTCCCCTCCCAAACCCACCCATTCACACACCTCCATCTCCTCCACTTCTCCTTCTACTCCCTTCATTCTTCTTTTGCTCGAGAACGAGCAAACCTTTTAAGTTTGGTGTGGAAAAAAGCGTTGCTTTTTTTTTTTCCATAACCATTTATGGCACCTAAGGCCGGAGAAATCTCTAGAAAGAGGAAAAGGAAGGCAGTTGCTTCCACCTTCGAGTCATGAGAAATGGAGAGGTTCATCTCAAGGGTCCATAGTTCAGTGGTAGAGCATTTGACTGCAGATCAAAGAGCCATGAGGAAGGAGCAACAAAGGAAAGGAAGAGACATAGAGGAGCTCAAGAGTACCCTTGGTTCTTCAAGAGGAAGAAGACGCGACCCTCACTAAGGTGGACCCGTTCCTTAATCTCCTTGTCTATTTGTTTTTCTGTTTTTGGTTTTGAGCTTTATGTTTGACTATGTTTTGTGTCTTTACTACATGATCATTAGTGTCTAGTGTCTATGCCTTAAAGTTATGAATGTCCCATAAATCCTTCACCTTTCTTAAATGAAAAATGTTCCTAATTACAAAAGAACAAGAAGTACATGAATTTCAATTTTTATTTTGAAATTAGTTTAATTATATTGATATGGTGGCAATACTTTTTGTTTTCTGAATGAATGCTTGAAAAGTGCATATTTTTTATAGTGGAGTTTATGAATGTTAAATTTGTTGGCTCTTGAAAGAATAATGAAAAAGATAAATGTTATTGATAATCTGAAAAATCATAAAATTGATTCTTGAAGCAAGAAAGAGTAGTGAATAACAAATCTTGCGAAAAAAAAAGAAGAAAAAAGAAAAAGCAAGCAGAAAAAGCCAATAGCCCTTAAAACCAAAAGGCAGGGGTAAAAAGGAACCAAGGCTTTGAGCATTAATGGATAGGAGGGCCCAAGGAAATAAAATCCAGGCCTAAGCGGCTAAATCAAGCTGTCCCTAACCATGTGCTTGTGGCATGAAAGTACAAGTGAAAAGCTTGAGACTGAGTGGTTAAAGTCGTGATCCAAAGCAAAAAGAGTGTGCTTAAGAACTCTGGACACCTCTAACTGGGGACTTCAGCAAAGCTAAGTCACAATCTGAAAAGGTTCACCCAGTTATGTGTCTATAGCATTTATGTATCCGGTGGTAATACTGGAAAACAAAGTGCTTAGGGCCACGGCCAAGACTCATAAAGTAGCTGTGTTCAAGAATCAACATACTAAACTAAGAGAATCAATAACACTATTTTAATTCTGAGTTCCTATAGATGCCATCATTCTGAACTTCAAAGGAAAAAGTGAGATGTCAAAACTGTTCAGAAGCAAAAAGCTACAAGCCCCGCTCATCTGATTAGAACTAAGCTTCATTGGTATTGTGGGATTTATAGTATATTCTCTTCTTTTTATCCTATTTTGTTTTTAGTTGCTTGGGGACAAGCAACAATTTAAGTTTGGTGTTGTGATGAGCGGATAATTTATACGCTTTTTGGCATTGTTTTTAGGTAGTTTTAGTAAATTTATTCGCTTTTTATTAAATTTTTATTAGTATTTATGTAAAATTTAAATTTTTGGACTTTACTATGAGTTTGCGTGTTTTTTTGTAATTTCAGGTATTTTCTGGCTGAAATTGAAGGACCTGAGCAAAAATCTGATTTAGAGGCTGAAAAAAGACTACAGATGCTGTTGGATTCTGACCTCCCTGCCCTCGAAATGGATTTTCTGGAGCTACAGAAGCCCAATTGGTGCGCTCTCAATTGCATTGGAAAGTAGACATCCTGGACTTTCCAGCAATATATAATAGGGCATACTTTGCCCAAGCTGAGATCACGCAAACTGGCGTTTAACGCCAAGTTTCTATCCTATTCTTGCGTTAAACGCCAGAACTGACATAAAAGTTGGAGTTAAACGCCCACACTGGCACAAAAGCTAGAGTTAAACACCAGGAGCAGCCTATGCACGTGAAAGCTTCAATGCTCAGCCCAAACACATACCAAGTGGGCCCCGAAAGTGGATTTCTGCACTTTCTATCTTAGTTTACTTATTTTCTGTAAACCTAGGTCACTAGTTTAGTATAAAAACTACTTTTAGAGACTTGCTATGTATCTCATGACATTTTTACATCTGAATTTTGTATCTTCTACGGCATGAGTCTCTAAACTCCATGGTTGGGGGTGAGGAGCTCTGCTGTGTCTCGATGGATTAATGCAATTACTACTGTTTTCTATTCAATCACGCTTGTTTCTATTCTAAGATATCCACTCGCACTTCAACATGATGAATGTGATGATCCGTGACACTCATCACCATTCTCAACCTATGAACGCATGCCTGACAACCACTTCTGTTCTACCTTAGATTGAGTGTGTATCTCTTTGATTCCTGGTTCACGCGTTTGATTGCCTCTCCTGACAACAGAGCATTCAAATCTGTGAGACCAGAATCTTCGTGGTATAAGCTAGAATCAATTGGCAGCATTCTTGAGATTCGGAAAGTCTAAACCTTGTCTGTAGTATTCCGAGAAGGATCTGGGATGGGATGACTGTGACGAGCTTCAAACTTGCGAGTGTTGGACGTAGTGATAGACGCAAAATGATCAATGGATCCTATTCTAACATGAGTGAGAACCGACAGATGATTAGCCGTGCGGTGACAATGCATTTGGACCATTTTCACTGAGAGGACGGATGGTAGCCATTGACAACGGTGATCCACCAACATATAGCTTGCCATGGAAGGAGCCTTGCGTGCATGAAGAAGAAGACAGTAGGAAAGCAGAAATTCAGAAGACAGAGCATCTCCAAAACCTCAACTTGTTCTCCATTACTGCATAACAAGTATTATTTATTTTATGTTATTTACTCTTCATAAACCCAATCATTTTTATTACTAATTTTCTGACTAAGAGTTATAAAATAACCATAGCTTGCTTCAAGTCGACAATCTTCGTGGGATCGACCCTTACTCACATAAGGTATTACTTGGACGACCCAGTGCACTTGCTAGTTAGTTGTGCGGAATTGCAAAAGTGTGATTGTAATTTCGTGCACCAAGTTTTTGGCGCCGTTGCCGGGGATTGTTCGAGTTTGGACAATTGACGGTTTATTTTGTTGCTTAGATTAGGAAAAAAAAATTTTTCCTTTTTGGTTTAGAGTCTTCCGTTTGAGTTTAGTCTTATATTTTAAGTTTGGTGTCAATTGCATAAGTTTATTTTTCTTTTATTTTTTTCGAATTATTAGTGTTCAAAGTATAAAAATTTTTTAAGTTTGGTGTCCTTTGTGTTTTAGTTTTCTTAAAAAATTTTCAAAAGTTACTTTTGGTGTTCTTGGTGTTCATCTTGATATTCAAAGCTTCCTTGTTTGTTTTCTTTGTTTTGATCTAAAAATTTTAAATTTGGTGTCGTTTTTACTGTTTTTCTCTTTCTTCATTAAATTCAAAAATATCTTCTCTCTTTATTTTAATTGATTTTCGAATTCTGCCTTTAAAAATTCAGATTATCATTTTAAAACTTCGTATTTTATCTTATCTTAGTTTTGGAATTTCAAAATTCAAATCTTTTTCAAAAATCATATCCAAGTTTTGTTTTCAAATTTTCTTAATTAATCAATTATTCTAGTTTTCGAAACTTCTATTTTATTTTCCATTCATTTTATTTTATTTTATTTTATTTAGTTGCTTTTAATTAAATAAAATAAAATAAATAAAAGTATAATTTATTTGCAATTCATATCAATTCCCTTTTCTCCATCATGGACATAAGTGGAAATGAACAGTCTAGAATGACTCTGGAGTCATATGCTAACCCCATTACCACTGCATACGGGAGTAGTATCTGTATACCTCCCATCAAAGCAAGCAGTTTTGAGCTAAATCCTTGATGAGCGGATAATTTATACGCTTTTTGGCATTGTTTTTACGTAGTTTTCAGTATGATTTAGTTAGTTTTTAGTATATTTTTATTAGTTTTTAAATAAAAATCACCTTTCTGGACTTTACTATGAGTTTGTGTGTTTTTCTGTGATTTCATTTATTTTCTGACTGAAATTGAAGGACTTGAGCAAAAATCAGATTCAGAGGTTGAAGAAGGACTGCAGATGCTGTTGGATTCTGACCTCCCTACGCTCAAAGTGGATTTTCTGGAGCTACAGAACTCCAAATGGCGCGCTCTCAATTGCGTTGGAAAGTAGACATCTAGAGCTTTCCAGCAATAGATAATAGTCCATACTTTGCCCGAGTTTAGATGACACAAACTGGCATTGAACGCCAGTTCCATGCTGCATTCTGGAGTCAAACGCCAGAAACAGGTTGCAAAGTGGAGTTAAACGCCAGAAACAGGTTACAAACTGGCGTTCAACTCCAAGAGAAGCCTTTACACGTGTAAAACTCAATGCTCAGCCCAAGCACACTGATAAACCCATATTTTATGATATATTTTGTACTTAAATTGAGTGATTTATTCAATCCTTCACCCACTTATTCATATTAATTGCATGATTTTACTTCTCCTTCCTTATTATGTGATGTATGTGAAAAATATGTTTCCTATGCTTAAAATTAATTATTTTAATTACCCTTATTATCATTCGATGCCGTGATTAGTGTGTTGAGTAGTTTCAGATCTTCTAAGGCAGGAATGACTCAAAGGATGGAAAGGAAACATACAAAAAATGGAAGGAAAGCACAAAACGGAGTTTTTGGAGAAACTGGCATCCACGCGATCGCGTGGGCGACGCGGACGCATGCCAAGCGCGAATCAACAGCGACGCGGCCGCATGACTGACGCGACCGCGCGCCTTAAGCAAAACACATATGACGCGGCCGCATGACTGACGCGACCGCGTGACAAGAAAAGCTCCGAATGACGCGACCGCGTAACCCACGCGGACGCGTGACAGAGGCCACGCACCATAAATTGCAGAAAACCCTCCTAGCAATTTCTGAAGCCCTTTTTGGCCCAAATCCAAGTCCAGAAGGCATAGACCAGAGGTTGTGAAGTGAGGGAATGCATCCATTAAAACAAAAGCTCGCCAATTTAGTTACTTCTCATGATTTAGATTTAGTTTGGAGAGAGGTTCTCTCCTCTCTCTCTTAGGATTTAGGATTTCTCTTAGTTTTAGGAGTGACTCTCGATCCCAGGTTTAATGTTCCTTTACTTTAAGCTTCCCTTTCACTTTTATTCATTTCATTACATTAGTTCATTATTTACTTTTTCCATTTAATTTATGAATTCTTCTATGTTCCAGATTATTTGAATTAATGTTATTTGAGGTATTTCAGTTTATTATTGCTTTCTTTTATTTATGTCACCATTGCTTTCAATCTGAAGACATTTTTATTCCAGCAAATTTACTTTTTCCCTTTTGGTCTTGGTTAAGAAATCAGTAACTCAGGAGTTATCTTAGCTCAACGTAATTGATAACTGTTATCTTTGCTAATTGAATTGACTTTCAATAATCCCAATCTTTTCTTAGGAAATAAATAGGATTCGAAGGTCAAACTAATTAATCCCTTGACTCTCCTTTGCTTTAGCAAAGGTTAACTAAGTGGAATTAAAATTCAATCTTCTTTATTATTGAGAAGGGTAACTAATTTGGACTTCCAATTTCTCATCCCTTGCCAAAAGTTTGTTTTACAGTATTTATTTATTTTAATTGCTATTTAAATTATTTGTCATATTTGTTCCTCATTCTTGAAACCCCGAATTTACAATCTCCATAACCAATAATAAGAACATACTTCCCTGCAGTTCCTTGAGAAGACGACCCGAGGTTTGAATACTTCGGTTAACAATTTATTTAGGGGTTTGTTACTTGTGACAACCAAAACGTTTGTACGAAGGGATTTTTGAAGGTTTAGAAACTATACTTGCAACGAGGATTTATCCGCAATTTTCTAGACCACGCAAAAGTTCCTCTCGTCAAAATGGCACCGTTGCCGGGGAACTACTAACGTGTGCCTTATTATTGGTTATTGTACATATTTTTATTTTACTTGTTTATTTATTTCTGTTTTTTTCCTTTTTAATTTTATTTGCTACTATGAACTCTCACCCCTCTCGCTTTGAGTTTGGTTCTAACTTTGTTGAAGGAAAAGAAGCCACAGTAGGAATATGCATCAAGGTCAGACCAATCAAGGATGGATGGAGCCAAGAGGATCTAATCAACCCTTTAGGCAACAACACCCTCCAAGATATCATAGACAACGACCATTCTACAATGCATACCCAGCTGATAGATATGGTGGACAACCCTGTAACTACCAACAAGCCCCACCCCGTGCCTATAGACCATCCTCTCAACATAACCTCGAACTACCACACTCACAAGATTCTCTTCACCATTCGCCACCACATGATCCCTATTTACCCCAGTTCTAATCCAATCACTCCCAAACACCACCACTTTCCTATGTATCATGTCCAAATCCATCACCCCGAGAATCAGAGGTTCGCCTCAAGGAAACAGTAAATAAACTTCAAACAACCATTCGACAACTAGAGCAAGCAGTAATTCAATTAGCTTCTAGACGTTCGAACATTCAAGGACCAACCACAGCCCGATGTGGACAATCTAACGAAGAGCGTAGCATGAAAAAAATACTAGAAACTCCAGTGGACAAGACAGAGAATGAATTCATACTAGAACAAGTAGAAGAAGCTGTCATTACGCAAGAAGAAGAGTTGGTTGAGGATCTAGGAGACGCTGAACCTCCATGGGAATTCAGAGCTGAGGAGAACTCCGTCAAGGACGTTACAGTTGATGCTAAGGAGAACAGTGCACAATCCCCAAGGCAAGTCATTTATGAAGAACTAGACGGAATAACCCAGGACACAAATTCCCCTGATAATGATAGTCACAAGTCAAGTTCTCTTAGTAATGAAGTTGCATCCGCAAGTGAATACTCTGAGATCGAAGAATCTTCCCCAAATGAATATGAAGATGATGCAGAGGTAGATTTCTCTCAACCTCCAATCTATGACTCGAGTGATGAGGAAGACACAGAAGACTTTGACCAGGACACAGATGCATTTGAAGAACCTTGCAAAGAAGTGGAGGAATTCACAGAAGAGCACAAGAGAGTAGAACTTACAGAACCACCGGAAACACCTACCCCAAGGCCATTACCACCCAATACAAGCTTCAAGTGGGTACAATCCTTGACCTTTAACTTTACTTTTTCACTTGAATACGGTTTGCTTGAAACAGATGGCCAGCTTAGAGCTCTCTGCGGCTTTAAGAGTAAGAGGAAAATGGCTCGTGCTCAGAGCTGGTGCGCAAGGTTCAATAAGGTTCCACGCTTCAACTTGAAGTGCACAGATTGGTATCATATTCAATTGAATGGATCTCGAAAAACGTTTGGTCACCATGGTGAGAATCTACTTTCTAAACCGCCCGGATGGAAAAATATAGATCAAGATGGAGGCGGATTTAAAAGCAAAGTTTGGGATCCTGGAATCTATTCCGACATTCGTCATTCCGGGAGCCTAAAAATTTGTTTGAAGCTGCTCAGGAGCTTTACATGCCTAGTTTGGGACCCCAGAGGCTATTGGCATTCCAAGCATTGGTGGAGATTTTTGGATGAATTTAAACATAAGCCGCCATAACAGGAAGCCCCTCCAATGTCCAACTTAAGGACTTTAACTAAAAGTGCTAGGTGGGAGACAACCCACCATGGTATGATCGTTTATTTTTCAATTGTTATTTCGTTTTGTTTGTTTTCAAGTTTTATTTTATTTTATAATATTGAACCTAGAATTTTGCATCGCATTCATATTAATTATTGCATTCTGCATACTGCATAAAAAAAAGGGTGCGCGACGCGACTGCATCACTCATGCGATCGCGTCAAATGGCAAAAATACACTTCCCACGCGACCGCGTCATCCATGCCGCCGCATGACCTGGAGATCGGCGTAAAGATCCAACGTCCAGAAAGTTAGGCTGGAATCGTGCGGCCATTGTGCGTTTCGCACAAATGACCCACGTGATCGCGTCACCCACGCGATCGCGTCACTTGCACAATGCCAATCCCATGCGGCCGCGTGAGCGACGCGACCGCGTCGCATGAATTGCACGAACACCCCAAAGGAGACAGAGAGTTGCACTGAAATGACGCTGGATTTGTGCGTTTAGCACAAATCCCAGCGACGCGATCGCATGCGCCAGGCGATCGCGTCATTCAATATTTTTTGCCCTCCATGCGATCGCGTCACCCACGCGATCGCGTCACCCCCCATTTCGCTCCAGCCACGCGACCGCGTGCCCCACGCGGCCGCATGGA